>NC_092859.1:111896127-111907326 GCF_032062135.1 Pyxicephalus adspersus
ATTCCAGGCATGCTGGGTCACCCAGCTTCACTGTGGAAAGTGTATTCTCTCCAGCCTTTAATCAATTATTGTGACACATTTAGAAGCTGTTTTTATGCATACCTTTAGGTTCCAAAGACTATTTTTCATGTTAGGCTATGACTCAAAATTCATATATATGTTATACGGTTTTTATTTCTTGTACGTTGAGTTGTTTACTTTTTCCTACTTTTCTTTTTCTGTAACAATGTATATACTTAAAATGTTTTAAAAAACACGTTTCAAAAATTAAAAATTGTACTGTGATTCTACCAGATCGTATCTGATTCTAGCAGAATTTAACTTGGAACAGAGGAATTTTATGATGTGGTTCTACGGGATGAAGGACATTTCTATAGAACATGCTTGCAGAAAAATGCCATAATTCTACCTTGATTCTACTAATCATAGAAATAGAAATTCTACTGTGATTGTTTTTTAATTGCAACGCTGCCTTCAATTTCAAACTATTTTACATTGAATAAAGTTTTGTTTCATTTTTCCATGAATCAAAAAAGGCAATTTTACTTTATAGTGATTTATACTAAGGCAGTACTACACTCATCCTACATGGGTTGATTTCCGTTTTTATATAGACCAATATTTTACTTTGGTAAAAAAAAATGCTATTTTAAATTGAATCTTCCTTCTCTCTATTACTATTAATTAGTATTCCCAAATCAATCCCCATTTCTGTATTCAAAGTGCATTTCACATAATTTATAGGAGTGATGTTTTTACTGCAGAATAATTTTATATTTTATGAATATTGCATTTTATCTAATTGGCCTTGTTGCCATTTTGTTACAATCATTCGGTAATTTGTTACTATCCTGTTAAGTTTTAATAGTTATGTTTCATTACATGATTTGAAAACAAAAGATAAAAAAAAAGTAATGAGAACCAACCACTTGGGGAACATATGCATAAAGAAGGAAAGAGTTTCTGATCAAATTATATTATAATGTACAGGGTAATCACAATATGATTCTGAAGCCTTAAAAAATTGGACATACCACCCAGAGGAAATTGAACTCAAGCCTTAGTGAAGGGGTACTGTCTATTGTTAACAAAAGTTATATCAAACATATGACATAAAACACAAATACAGCAAGCAATCCAGTGAACCAACTGGAGAACAAAGTAATAGAGCTAGACAGGTAAAAATGGGGACCATGGAGGTGGACTTTGGGGTCCACACATACGCCTGCAAATGTTCTTGTTCCTAAATGAAAACTGTTAGTGGGAGGGTTGCAGTAAATAAAAAAGGTTTAGGACAAGAAATGTGAGAGAGAAAAGGTAAGTGAAAAAAAAAACTTTAAAGGTAAGATAAACCTGGATGATTATAGTATACATGGAAATTGTAGCCATGGGTGCACAGGTTCTGATGACTTTAAATACTTCACAACTACAAGAGAAATAAAAAAAAACCTTAAAAAAACCTAACAAGTTTCAGGGATTAGTGCTTTGGCATTTGCAGTGCTATGTCCCAGGTTTGAATCTTGGCCAGGACACTATCTGCATGTTGTTTGCAGGTTCTCCCTGAGTTTGCGTGGGTTTCCGTCAGGTACTCCAGTTTCCAACCACATTCCAAAAACATGCAGTTAGGTTAGTGGGCTTCCCCTAAAAAATGACTATTGACTGTAATAAAGACATATGACTGATATAGGGACATTAGATTGTGAGCCGCTTTAGAGTGGCAGTTAGTGACATGGCTATGGACTTTGCTGCGTAATATGTTGGTGCTATATAAATACTGTGTAATAAGAATTATAAATACACTAGGACAATGGATGGCAAGAATATTATGCTTATTTCTAAGCAGGCCTTTTTTAAAATGGTAAACAGGTTATTTTTTAGTTTTGAAGCACAGGATGTAAATCATTTGGACTAGTTGATTTATTTTTCCTAACTTTATTTGATGTGCCCGTACTCCTTCTGTTAGGCAGTTAACACTGAATGTAGAGAAATTGTCCCATTTCCACCATATTATCTGAAGCTATACATTCTTTTGTAGAGGCATATAAAAATGATTTGTTCTCTACAATTACATTAGCTATTTTATCCTTTATGGGTGCTATATTATTGAATTTTCTTTACCTTGGTTTGTTTTTCGGTTATATTTTTATTTGTTTTAGGAAATTTTATTTACCATTATTAGCAATATCATTTTTTACCTTCAGTCATTGCTAACCTAATTTCTTTTTGTAAATTTTGTTACATGTCTTGTATCTGTTTATTGGATTTTTAATAACCCTTTAACCTTTCTCTAAATTCAAATGATGTTTTATAGGCTTTATCAAAACTAAAACTTACCAAATTTATTTGGTTTTCGAGACATTATGGGCCTTATTTAATAAAGTTCTCCAAGACTGGAGAGGATACAATTTAATCAGTGAAGTTGGGTGATCCAGCAAACCTGGAATGGAATTCTTCAAAGTCATTTGCTATTTGCTAGCAAATGTTTGGAATCCTTAATCAGATCCATTCCAAGTTTGCTGGATCACCCAGGTTCGCTGATGAAAGTGTATTCTCTCCAGTCTTAGAGTTTTAATAAATCAGGCCATATGTTCTAAAAAGATGTGTACGTGATAATAAGGAAATTACCCTACAGGATATTTGAACAGTTGATTATATTTTAGTATTTAATACTAGTATTTAGTATTTTAGTAACACAGGATGTTATTTCTTTGCGCAACTGCAGCATGTATTTGTACTTGTGTAAGGATTACATTTATGAGAGTAATTTTTAAATAGTCTTCTGTAAGTTAGTCATACTAATATATTCTGTTAAAGCACATCACTGCCGTGCAACTCACTGGTGAGTTGAAATGGATGTTTGTGTCTTCCATGCTGTGTGCTGGTATATGGTAATTATGTTGTGACATGGTGGTTTAACAAACTTGATAAGTAATGGGGGTCTCAAGCAGATAAAACAATTAACCTAAGCTATGTACATTCATTTTTACCATCCTATTATTTATCCAGTAACTGTAAATATCTACATAAACTTTTTCTGTAATAAATGTCATATAGGCCTCTATTTATAAAACAGGGAATCTGACATTCCTTTAAAAAATTCCCCCGTGGAAATAAAATACTGCCATTGATACATGTGTATCTGGAAGATTACCATCAGGGAATGTTTGATGGAATGTCTGATAAACATAGATTTTGATTTAACTTCCCAGATTTACTTGTAAATATTCTGCTCATAACACCATAGTTGAAGTCTTTACATCAGAATGCTACAAAATGTGTTTTAAACATCTATTTTATTGATTGTGTCTTTATTTACCATAGTATGTTCTGAGTCAGCTATTTGAGCAGCAGAGTGATGTTATTTCATGTTATATATGTTTTCCTTGGCAATGATATACCAATTCATAATGCACTTCTTCTTCATGTAAAGGCAAGTAAAATAAATACTGTTGTCCCTAAAGTTTACCTTTCATTTTCAGCAAAACCCTCCTAAAATGATTCTAAAAAAAGTATGTTCTTTATAGCTTTTTAGAGCTTTATTTTGGAAGAACAAGAATAGAGAGGTTCAGAAAAGCAGGACTTTCAAGGGCTTACTTTGGTATAAAATCATATAAGAACATTTTATTTAAAACATTTTAAGACAATGTGTTACAAACAAAACAAAACAATCAGCATCAATATAGCTATGGTTAATATAATAGGAATGATTGTCAGAGATCATATATCCATGTATACCAATAAAGGTTGGATAACAAAGTTGAATCCTGTTTTGGCTTCCACATTATTTACCTATCTGGGCTTTCTATTTCCTTTGATTGGATTCGTCTTTATCTGGATAGACTTCTAAGAACTCTCCATTCTTGGATATACTTCTACTTGGATGATTTCTGACCCTAAAAGCATTCAAAAATTGTCCCAGTTGTTCAGCCCAGTAGTGTCCTGCTGCCATCTCTGTGCCCCAACATTGCTACATCTGTGCTGTGTAATATTGAAACTACAGGTTCAACTTTGTTATCGAACCTTTATTGTTATATATGGATATATGATCTCTGCCAAGCCTGAGCAAGTGCCTAAAATTGCTGCAAAACGTGTCAAATGCCCCCCCCCCCCCCCCCCACACACACACACACACACTGTACAATGAGTTTGTTAGAGATTTTCCCTTTGGAGGGGTGATATATTGTTTCAAAAGTTACTAATAATATTGAGATCTATTTACCATAGCTATATTGATGCTGATTTGTTTTTATTGTAACACACTGTCTTAAAATATTTGAAATAAAATTTTCTTATATGATTTTATACCTAAGTAAGCCCTTGAATGTCCCACTTTCCTGAACCTCTCTGTTCTTGTTCTTTTCAAATATTCTTCAATTTTTGGGATGTGGCTTTTTGTTCTTATTAACTTTTTTGTTTAAATAATTTGGGGACAATACCTTGATTCTAGTTTATAGAGCTGAAAACACTTGAAAAGTTTTTAGTTTCTGTTTAAAAATATATTATGTATCATTGACTTTTTGATCCTGCTATGTTCTAATACTGGGTAGTGTATTCGTGTTTAAAAAAAACATGCATTCAATTATCAATTATTAAATTCAAGTGGAATTTATTCCATCTACTGGCAACTCAAAAACATCACTCCCTGACATACGTAAAAAGATTGGGTTAAAGTTGAGGCTGATTACACACAAACAACATTATGCTCCCTGCCCTGGACGGATTTTCCAAAACACCCTTCCTTGTGAGAGACCATCCAATTATAGGGACAATCATAGAAATCTTTGATTATGTTTGTCGTCATTACAAAGTAGCTTCTATACCAGGCCCTCTTTCCCCCATATGGCACAATCTGGCCTTTACCCTGGATCAGTCCCCTGGCTTTTAAAAATCATGGCACGCAGGACACCATTTAATAGTCAAATTTTTTTTAAAAGGGAAAGTTTTCATGACCAGAAATGTCCTGTGACCTTAATGTCTGAAAATGAGGAAGCACCATTTCCAATGATTTCAGTTGAGGCATTACCTTGACACACCAACCAGGCACCCTTCCTTTTGCCAAAAAAATTACTGGACTTTGAAAAATGATGTAATTCTTATACCCCCCCAGAGACATGTCTCCTCCATCTACAAACTATTAGCAGACCCCCTGGACTCTATCCAGTCAATAACTCGAGCTAAACAGGAGAAAGACCTAAATGTTAGTTTTTCTGATCAAGAATGGGAAAATATTAACCTTTTGACAGCAATAGGCTCACAAAATGTAAATATCCATGAAAACATTTTTTTAAGTTGGTACAGGTTGGTAAAGAGTGCCATTAACAATGAATAAACTCTTCCCAAACTGTGACAAGTTGTATTGGCGCTGTGGCTTGGAGGAGGGTTCCTTCTTACATATTTGGTGGAACTGCCCCATTATTCAACCTTTCTGGAAGGCGGTTAAGGAACTTATCCCAGTCATCACAGGAGTATTAGATCCATTGGCTCCTGTACAAATCCTCCTTCACCACAATAAAGTTCCTCCCAACACATACAAAAAAAGTCTTGTATTTAATGCTATCAACGCTGCAAAACTAGCCATTCCGCTGAAATGGAAAACTCCACATAGACCAGTAATAAAAGATTGGCTACTTAAATTGGATAAGATCGCTGAAATGGAAGTACTTATCCACCAATCTAAAGATGGTATGAGTCAATACAATGATACATGGGCCTGCTGGCTACATTTTCGTACCACAAATACATTCCGATCTATACTTGCTGACATGGCAACTAACTGAAGAAAAGACCCAACTTATTCTGATACAGAATGTGTTTCGACTTTCCTTAAGTCCATTACCATCTAATCCACATATCTGTCACAAAATTACTTTCCCACCATTTCATAAGTACTGTTAAAGAAGAAATTATGCTGGGGGAGGCTATTGCCTGATTTATATCCACCTGCCAAAAATAAACTCCCCTACAGGGAATAGAGTTCAAACACCTTTTAGTATCTACATAATTAAATGTACCACACATTTTTTTTGATTCCTCTCTCTAATTTTATCTAATTTTATCTAATCTAAGTTTCTAATTTTATCATTCATAAGCTCTTTACAATGTTTTTGATGTATGTAAAATTAAAGGAGAATGACTTGATATTGAAAACATAAGGAAACAGTTCTACATGGTATGTATCACAAATGCCTTGATTGTTATTACCTTCAATGTTATTCAATAAAGCTGATTTTGGAAAAAAAAAATCCTGTGGAATTTATGTTTACTTCTTTTATGTTTGTTATCTTTTATGCATCATTTAACTTTTTTTTTTAACGTTTAATTGAATTAAGCTCCACTTTTATTCATCCCTCACACCAGTGGGGTATCTAATGCGTTGCAAATTTAGGTTATGTTATTGCACCAGAACAAGTGATCCCATTGAAAAATACTCATATTTTATTTTAAAATAGTAAAATAGTTTGAATTTAAAATATTTTATCTTTTTGTTATAATGGTCACCTTTACAAACAAATTTTATGCTATTCACTTAGCGAAGTATAGTATATGTTAAAACCGATGTAACCTAAAAATGTTATTAGAAAAATAATCTTGTTTTATACTTGGGTCACACCACCAGATGGCTTTGTCCTCATGCAAAACAAATTTTGCTGAGATGATATTAGCATTTGTTACACTTCACATGAGAACACAGTGCCATCTACTGCTTGCCAAAATAATGCACAACATTTCAATTAAGAGCAAATGACACACTATAACTAAATCAAAAATACTAAATTCTTTATACGATATACATGAGTATATATTGTAAATTATCATCCTGCAAAGGATAAATGACTTAGTAAAGGGGTAATATTTGCACTGTAAAGAATACTCAGTCATGTGTAAGGAAATCTAAATATGATTTTGATTGCATATGATTTGCTTGTTGAAGTCAGCTGATATTTACTTCATTCATTAAATCAGGTGAAATATGTAAAGTAATAATTCACTTTGCTGGGAAATGTAATATTTGTCTCAATATGAATCTTACAGTAAGGACCTTGAGAAACAGATGATAGTGAACTTTACTTGATCCAGATACAGTTCAGTCTATCAAGAGAAAAAAAAAATCAAATATCTACAGCATGTATGTTATAATTCTCTTGAAATATGCCTCTTAGTAGTATTGTGTACATAAAATCTACAGTAATAAATCTGTGTTACTTTTACATTTTTTCTTTTGTATTACGTCTGTTTTTCTGGTTTTAGAAAATAGGAGTTCAAGTGAATCCAGAACCAGCAATCCTGGTTAAATAGTTTTATTAGGATATTTATAATTTTAAAGTCTAGGAAGTGATGATGGTAACTGAAAGGTCTGGGTCACTTTCAATATACACTTTAGTGACTCCTACATAATTTGTGTATAGTATAGAGTGGTTCTGTTTAACAGCCGAGAGCTATTGCACATATTATTTTGTTAGGATTTCAAATCTATTGTATGTAGGATCATATTAATATGTATATTAAATAAATGTGAAAGTACAATATGGGCGATTCTTAAGATATATATATATATATATATATATATATATATATATATATTACTTTATACATTTATTTTGTTTGGATCTTTTGTGGTTATATACTAAAGAATGCAAACTTAAACTTGACAATATAAAATCTCAATACCAGAAAAAAAATATATATAATTTTAATATAGGGCTCATACAAATATTACCAAATATTAGTACACATACTAACCTAACAAGGCACTGAATACCTTTATGCAATTCTTAGTTGCTATATGCTAGTTCAAAAGCATACCAGGTCATTATCAATGTATATTCATCTAAATCATTACTATCTATTACTATCTAACTATATGTCTATTACTATATATATAAATATATATTGTCACAGAGTGTCCCAAAAAGATATAAAGTGTAGTAAAGGCTCCAGGGAAAGAGTATGTTGATAGTGTATGTGTAGGTTTTTAGAAAGAAAACCAGGGACTTTAGGGCCCTGGAGCCAGCCAATGGAGTGAAAGGGTGGGTTCCTTGGCCCAACCCAATCCTGACTGGGTAAATATCCACCTACACTCTGGTGCAAGTAGGGAGGATGTGATCAGCCAGTGTTTCCAGGCTGAGAGAGAGCCAGAGGGTTCCAGGCTGAGAGAGAGCCAGAATTGATTTCAGGCTGAGAGAGAGCCAGATTGGATTTCAGGCTGAGAGAGAGCCAGATTGGATTTCAGGCTGAGAGAGAGCCAGAGTGATCGAGGCTGAGAGAGAGCCAGAGGGTTCCAGGATGAAGAGAGAGCCAGAGTGTTCCAGGCTGAGAGAGAGCCAGAGTGTTCCAGGTTGAGAGGAAGTATGTTCCAGGCTGGGAAAGGAACCAGAGCATGTTCCAGGAAAGCCAGTGAACAAACAAGACTTAAACTGTGAGTGGAACAGTACTGATATAGTGAATGTGTTAGAGAGGGCACCTAAGTGAGGAAGCCAGAGGCCCAGCCGGGCTACTGTTTATTGTTTTGTTGTGAAGTGCTGGAGAGTGTGCTGTAACACTTGCCTAAACAAATAAAAACTTGCTGTTTTTTTTGGGACTTTTGGAGTCTGCTGCCTCTATTCTGCGCTGTAAGCATCCCGTTATGATGAGCAACCCCCCGTAATATACCACAATATATATACTGTATATATACCTCTGTATATACATAACAAACTATATCCCTGGCTAAAAGTCTCCCAATGTTTAGAGACATGTGTCATTCAAAACGTCCACTTCTTTGTGAGAGATGGGGTTTTAGGAACTTCAGTGGACAGGGATTAAACTGAGTCACCATTGTAGTAGCTAAAAACTATACGCTAGAGTATATTGTATATGGTAATTCACTTGACTAAATCTATGGAAGGCTCCTTAAAAGGGGCATAGACCCTCCAATTGTTCCAGCAATGGTGGTGAAAGAAAAATAGGAACTTCCATATCAATCTATTCTACACAGTGGGAAAAGACAGTATGTGATACCCTGTACCATGTTTGTGTCACCAATCATCCGCAGATCCTCTGTTTAGCAACCTGCAACATCCCCACTCTCCCTTTAGCCATGAAGTTCCACTGTTCTCTGCAACTCCTGGACGGGCAATGAGACTGAGCACAGCTGAAAGGGATTTTGGAGTATATGCTGCAGTCAATGGGAAAAGAGGTTCCTGAATTCAATCCTGTCCTGCTATTGGTTGCTATCCCTATTTAAACTACCCTAGTTTCAGACACTGGTTGGTGGATCCTCAGCTGGATGCAACTGACTGAGTTCTTGGATACCCGCCTGTGCTTGACCTCCCTCCCAGTTGCTTACCCCAGCCTGTTCTGACCCTGCTTGTCATCTGCCACCTGCCCTGAACTCGGATCATCCTAACTCTGCTACCTGCCCTGAGCTGGGATTGTCTTGACTATTGTCTGTCGACTGCCTTAACGCCAGATTGTCGGGACCCCAATCTGTTCACCTCTAAACTTACCACTGAGCCCCAGCCTGTCCCATACTTTTTTGTTGGCTGTTCCTACACCAAAGCTATTTGATCCTGTTCCTGCCTGGTAAGGAAAGCCTGGGGCAGTGACTTGGTGACTTCCTGCAGCAAACTATCCCTATGACCAAAAGAGTTACCACCCCTTGCGAGGTGCTCCTGAAAAAAACAGGTTTTACCTAGACTCCACGCCTAAGGTAAACCTGTCCCACCTGCCAGGGGGAGTAGCCCTAACAGTTTTTACCCTGCAGCCTTTGTGTTCCTGAAATTAACTGGTACTAGTGAGTGGATGGAGAACTTACATCCTCTGGCTCTAAAATATTCAAATCCCCCAGTATTTCTACCTAATATCTGTTGCATTTCAGCTTTTAATTCTGCCCATGTAATTGTACCCTATCTAGAGGTTTACCAGTTTTGCACACACCTCAGCTATGCTTGCACTGTTCTATACTTCGCTTTGGATATTGATTTCACTCTTGGTGCTGTGTACCTTCACTTACCATTATATGTAAAGTTGGTTGAGATTTAACTTTTTCAAAATAAAAATGAACTTATTGTGAAGTCCCACATTGCAATTTTCCACAAAGGACATAACTTGCCAAGAGGATTCTTGACAACTACATAGATTTTCAGACACCCCTCTACCAGTAACTTTTAGATTTAGTCACCTGGAACATAGCCAATTACTGAATATGATTGCCCTAAATATTCATTACTGTTAATAACTTTTCCCTTAAGTTAGGTAAAAATATTTTCTGGCTGCAATTTCTTTTCTAAAATGCTAGTGGTGTATTATTGGAACACAAACTATTTTAATTATAACGCTTGAATCTATTTACTGCAATATGTTATGTTTTTAAAACTGCTGACCAGATTTTATTTGAAAAATGAAAGGTTTCTTACAAACTTAGCTAAATGCTATTATTGATCAATATGGCTAGCTTTAAGTATGATCAATAATAAAGCAATGATCATGAGCTTGAGTTAATTAAATATAGATCTCCATAAGAAACATGCAGATCAAAGGCATCATCATTAGCTAGACATTTACTTAATTATGTTTAATATAATGAACGTTCAGAAACATAAATTGAAAGGATGTTCAGTATATTGTACATAATAAGATGCCCATTCTATGAGCATTTTCTCTCATTGCTTTGTGTGTTTGATGGTAATTGAGAAAGTAACGCTTCAACTCCTGTTTGTTATGTAGCGGACAGTTAACCTTTTGCAAGCAATCACTTTTGTTTAATCTTTCTTACAGAAAAAAACAATATACTTATGTAACAAGATGTTTATTTTAATTGGTGTTAAAATACTATTTTTATAACAGCTTGGACAGCTTGCACTCATAATGATTGGGGAGGGGTTTTGATAAAATGCTACATTGGAAAATGTATGAATAATATTTTTAACGTACCATACATAATCAAATACGAAATATGCATGAATGAATTCACCCTTCCATTTTCAACATCACCAAGACCCGTTGGTGTTGATATAATTAGTGTTGATGTTCGAATTCGGGTTGTTCCTATATTCGACCCGAATATGGCTGTTCGAATTCGGGTATACCCGAACCGAATTTTGCTGTCATTGTGGGATTCCTGGACCGTGGGAACTGTGCGGTCACAGTTAATTGAAAGCAGGTGCCTTCAATTAGCTGTAACCGCAAGCAATAGGAGGGCAATGAATGGAAATACTATGT
>NC_092859.1:111909091-111910544 GCF_032062135.1 Pyxicephalus adspersus
ACACTAGATATAATAAAGAAGCAATGAGTGTCCAATTTAAAAACTCAGTGGGGTTTATTTACTAAAGGAGTTTAGGCTGCTATGTTCAAAAAACCAAAGTCAACTCTTACCTTATATCATAAAAACAGAAGCAAATGAGACTTTAATGGCAATAGCCTGTAATTAAAATTAGCCAACAAATTATATTAGGATATCCAGGATTCATTATTATCAAACTTGAGTTGTTGAAATATCATCATTAAATATATAATAATATAGCGATAGGATAATTATAATACCCTCCTTAATTATCTCTACGCGTTTCAAGGAATTCCATTTAGCTTCTTCAGGAAATTGATGGGAGTTGGTTATACTACACAATACCAAACATACAATAAATTCATTAATTAAAAAAAATTAAATAAAAACAACAAATTGTCAACTCATCATCTAAGACGAGCGGAGAACACACATATTTATCTTTCAGTGGTCTGGCTACAATTAATTAGGTTAGCTCTAATTTGTTGTTGTGGGTTACTGCACATTGCACATATTGCCTTACCCTTGGCTTGTTTTTTTAACAATACTGTGGTATTCACAGTAGTCACAAACTTAATGCAAACTTAACTCTGAACTAATATACACCTAGCCACCTTCTCCAATGGCTTGCTAATGACTTTCTCACTTATACCTTTTTCCCATGCAGGGCTCCAAGACTTCTTTATTGCTGCCCCCACCTTCTGGAATTCCCTTCACCATCTTATTAGACTTGATCCTACAGTCCACACATTTAAAAGGGCCCCCAAAGCCACCTTTTCAAACCTGCCTACTCATCTGCATTTGTGTATTAAGTCCTTAAGGCTATTGCTACAAAAGCTCATTTTTTTATTTTAGCTATTGTCTACATTTGCAACTAATGGGCAGACCTGGTACTTATCTGTAACATGTATATTTTAAACTATTCAGTCAAAACCTTTTGCTGTTCATTGTACTGAAATACGCACACAGATAGATGCTTAAGAAAATATGATAATTGGTTTATTTTAAAATGGCCATTTGATTGCTGTGAGAACCGATCAATATTGGTGTCTTATTTTCAAATTATAATGACTATAAGTGAACCTATTTGCCCATGGAGAAGTCAGTGGCAGCAACTATATTTGTGCAATTTATTATAGCTTTGAAAAATAATACATTTAGCACCCCCTCATACAGGAAACTTGCTATAGATGAAATGTAGAAACTGCATTTAACAAGAGCTTTAAAAGTCAATTCAGAACTCAGCACTCAAGTCTACTTTTAAAATCAATACAGCATCTGAACATCAGTCATTTCTATATCCATTGATTGCTCCAAATTCAGTATAAGTCATACTTCAACAAGTGCAATCCTTTTTTTATCCTTTTAAAGACCTATACAGGCCTTCACTCCCTGGATGACTTATACAGGAGATTTTCTTTTCCGTTTTTTTTTT
>NC_092859.1:111911186-111913037 GCF_032062135.1 Pyxicephalus adspersus
GAAACATAAGGGAAAGTAAGATTTTAGCTTTACTAAAAATAAAAAGATCATGCTATAATTCTTTATAAATATTGTGAACTTGAGTTATTCAAGTCATTACTGTATTAACAAAATGAAGGAAAGAAAAAATAACTTTTTGAAGAACAAGTTTACTGTAAGTAAAATTGTCCTTTACAGTTTCTCACCATATTGAAACCCACAGAGAAAAACATTTTTAACCCACTAGGGGGCTCTTCACTGTGTGGCCCTGATGGGAGTATAAGAGTAATGTAAAGTTGTGCCCAGAAAATAGTAATCACACAATCTGAAGAGGTAAAAAAAAACTATTTTGTTTTATACGCCAGGCACCAGCAGGTATCATAGGGTGGACAGACTCTGTCTCCCCTAAAAAAAAGACTCTAACCAGGAACTAAAGGCACACATCAGTCATAGAGTGTCTCCTGGGGTGGCCAACTTTCATGCACCAACATTCTACATTACTGATTTGGTCTTGCAGCAGGATAGGAGGACATTTGTGGAGGACACATGAAATTACAGGCCCCATTTATAAACTGAAAAAATCAGGACAGGCTTAGGGTATTCTCTATATAAGAGAATTTCCTGAATGATATTTTGAGTGCAGGCCTTATCCCCAGGAAGAACAATATGTCCAGGTTCCTGCCAGATCATCAAACAGTTCCCAAAGCAGGTCTTAGAGTGATCCCAGGGCACATGGCTCAAAGCCCTGGCTCGGCTAGGCTCAACCACTCTTAAGGCTAGGCCACCATATACTAGGTCATGTCCAGATATGTATCTACTCCCCTTAACCCACTACACTGACAAGTTATGGAATGAGGCAGACAAACACTCCTCATTTTGGATTCTGTCCTTCTCTCACCACACTAAACATTGAGAATCTTTTAGACAAACATGGGAAACAAAAAAATGACACTTGTGTTGTGGTAAGATGTTTTTCTTTATCATAACCTACTGTGCCACTAATGCATCATAGCATACTGCCACTAATAGAAATGCACAGTAGTGCAATATGTTGCATCATATTAGAAAACAAAATTGGAATCATTGGCAGTCTATTCCTTTTTAATAGCCTGCCCCTATGCAACTCAATATCACAACACATAGATCTGATCCGATCCCACTGCATAATTTTATTCCTGTCCTTGACCCTGCTAGGAAATTATACATCACTGTCTGTGACAAGTAATAAGAATTGTCACTGATACAGGAAAGACATGGGAGCATTTATGAGTGTTTAAAGACAATTACAGGCTTTTTTTCTCCTCTTTTTTTACCTTCTCCTCTGAAAAGTAAATTGGCCTGGATAAATGCATATAAGTAGTATATGTGATATTCCCAGCATTTAAAGAAAAAAAAGTTCTTGTAGAGCTGCCTGAAATGTAACATGTATGTTCCTCCACATAATGGAGAGGTTCTCCACTTTCCATCCATGGATTTCCATTTATCAGCATTCTGCCTGCAGGTTGATCACCTCAGTTTATATAAATAATAGAACAGCTTTAAATAGGAAGTGGGGAAAAGATGTATTAAGAAGGAAATAAAAGGTAAAATGATTAGTATCTTCACTTTTTTTATATATTTTTGTATATTTCATTTTTTTAATCTTTATATTTTTATTTTTTATACCTGTATTAAAAAAAACATGTTCCTAAACAAGTTAAGACATTTTTTAATTTCCAACAATATACAGTCACAATTGTCAAACTAATAGCAGTCAACATCACTAAACTATGATGGATTGGTACTGAATGAGCAGGGGTTTGGAGTAAATTGTGGACAAAGCTCACATCACCTGGAAGGTATACTGTAAATTTGATACTGGCAAAAAAGAAT
>NC_092859.1:111913308-111917104 GCF_032062135.1 Pyxicephalus adspersus
TTTTTTTTGCATATCAAAGCACAGTGTGCTCCAGATGATGTCTAGATGATGTCTAGGCTCATAAAGTTTTTTTTTTTTTTTTTGCTTTGTTTGTGAATAACTCACAATGAGGATTTTATACAGTAACTGGCACCATCCTACCTAATAATATGTTGAGGCAAACATCTGTCTTAAATGCATTTATTAAAATAATGTACCTGTTCCGACTTACATACAAATTCAACTTAAGAAGATACCTACTGTCTGTATCTGGTATATAACCCGGGAACTTCCTGTTTTAAAGTTTGCCTGTCTGCTCTTTATGTATGTTGAGTTGAGCATTGACTCCGCTCATTGTAGTAATAAGCCAAAAGAAAAGTGTGGGAATCATGAGGAATCTGTGCTCATCAAAAAGTCGTAATATTGGGGATAATCTCCTTCACACATGATAATTAAGCCAAAATGTGAGAACAAATGCTCATGGAACAGTTAGTTTTTCTGCATATGTTATTTTACTCTGTTCATTATAAATACAAATGCAGCAATTAGCATTTTTCCTATTTTGTATAACTTTTTTAGTTAAAAATTTTTTTCTAATGAAGCATTTTTATTCTTCTTTTAATCCAAAAATATGGAAATGTATTCTGCTAGTGGACTAAATTCCTCATGTAATGAAATTACAGTCTCAAGCCTCAATAAAACAGCCTGAAGTATATAATTAATTTGCTATATGAAAAGTTTGCATGTAGTATTTGTCATGTTTTGTCAACAATTTATGGATGTTGCTAGAAATTATGTTAAGAATCCAAATAATTTTTTTCCATCTAAAAAAAGTTGATTTACCATCTGTTTTTTAATTTTTGCATCAGTTTTGAAAAAAATAAGAACATTAGCATACTGTCTTGGTAATTTCCAGCAGAGCAGTTGTTGTAAGATTTTAAAGTGCCTGTAGAATTAAGATTAAATGGAAACCGTCTAATGCCATGGATACCCATAACAATATCATCATTTGATTATTTCAATGAATCACATTTTCAGCAAATCAATAATGCTATTGGATCACTTTATTATAAAAACAATCTTGTTCATCAAAAATAGACAATCTAACTCCATAACAAATACAATAGAATAGAAATAAATTGGCATAGTTTCAAGTTTTAAACAATTAATGCCGTGAGAGAGACTTAATTCATTACAACATTCATGACAAGCAAAAGGAATACCTTCATTTCATTAACACAGATCTGAAATTGGCTTTTTGGGATATATATTTTCTTATAATTAAACAAGGTTTCAGGACTTTAGCATTACTGATCTATAAATGTCCAAAACACATGTCCGATTAAGCCTCTCTGCTTTATCTCTGTCAGTATGTTCTAAAGGGTTGGACGTTGGCACAATTCAAATTTTTGAGCAAATGCACAGCAATACTAATCCTCATTAATTGAAATTCTATATATTCCATTGCCCGATTTCTATTTACCTATTACACTGCCACCAACCCGGCATTAGTTAGGGCACAATCTGCATGAAGTTTGCAGGTTCTCCCAGTGTCTGCCGGGGTTTCCTCTGGGTACTCCGGATTTAAAAATCATACATGCCTTGGTCCTTAGTCATTCGTTTCCAACAATAATTATTGCAAGTGTGTATGCAGCTTTAAATCTGGATAATGTGTTGATTTAGGGGTCATTTTACATATAGGGTCCAAAATATTGGGTACAGTCGTGTGTTCAACTTGTTCAATTTGTGAGGAAACCGATTTTCCTCATTTTCATTTTCATTGTATAGTTGAGTAAGATCCCTTAAAATTTGAAAACAATTGAATTGAAATTCAACCATTCTCTTGAAAATGTACCTTCTTCCATTGAGTCCTTGTTAAATAGAATTCCTTGTTAGAATAATTTTCTAGCAAATAAATGTATATCTTTAACCAATTCAAACCTATCAATTGTGTTTGTGGGGCAGAAACTTAGGCCTAATTGTAGAACCTCTATTTCTGTCACTGATAGCTGATATTGTGAAAGATTCACAAAATTTAATGTGTCGGGTGAGGAGGTATTTTTATTGTGTATTGATTTATTGGTCCTAGTTTTGAGGAGCTTGTGTCCTTTGTGTTTTTGTTTCTCACGAATGGGAAAATCTCCTTTTTGTCTTTTAGTGCCTTGTTTTTGTGATGAAACAGCTACCATTGATTTTTTTGTGTTAAACATGGCTTGGGAGGAGCTTTCAGATTCACTCTGATCTAATGTTTCTGATTGTACTTCTATTCTTCTTTGTGGATATCAAGGGTATTAGTATGGGATTTCATTTTGACACCTCTAAGCTCTGCCTAAAATGAATACTTGTTGATCTTTTAGGATTTTTTTCTCTTTGTTCAGCACCAATTGAGAATTTTTTTCAAAAATGTTTTGATTTCAATACTTTTTGTTTCAAATAGCTCAGAAGATAGTAGTTCAGCATGATCGATATAGATATTGTCCAATTCAGATTGAAATTTTTGTAATTCTGCAATTTAATGCTAGACTTTCATAAATTGGAGTGAACACTGTTTTAAAATGCTCGCCCAATTATCTTTAATTAGCGTATTATCTTTAACATTTGGAAAAATTTGAGCACGGAGGCCAACGGGATTGCAGTTCTCAGTTATGTTTTGGTTATTTAATGCTAAATAAATCATCAAGGTTAACAATCAATTGCCTGACCAATATAAGAAAATTTGTGGTCTGGAAAAATGTCCACACAATTGGCCTAGGGAGTTAACACAAAGAGGATGCCTCAGATTTACCCAGTAAAAAAAACATGATGACATACCTTTAGAAAGCAGGTAGAAGTATGGAATAGTACCCACGCAAGCAGGTTTGACATTACAAACAGGCAGGTTTCTTAACATGCAAAAGCATACTTTTTTCTGCAATAAAAAGCTGTATGTATTTTTTTTTTTAAGATTAATTCCACTTTAAGTAGACAGACAATATTTTATTTTAATTATATTACTCCTTCTTTTCTTTTATTGTAAGTAGAATCAGTCAATGCCCAAGCTTTGTCAATAATATTTCCCAAATCTATTTGGCCTTGCTAATTTACCTCAAATCATTTTGGTAACAAGAACAAAAGAAAAAAGATTTAACATAAATTAGGATACATTTTATGTATTTTGTGACTTTATTTATTGAGAAGTCTCTCTTAAGCTCTTTAGGATACTCTAGCCAGCTATAAAAGAATCAGGGAAGACACTGCAAAAACAAAGTTCCTCCAAATTACACCATAAATAATCAAAGTGATGAAAACATTGCCTTTACTTATTTGAAAATTAGGTCTTTGTGTTGAATGCCTTTATACATCAATAACTTGTGCTATCAAACTTTTTCATCTTTCTGCTTTATTGAGGCATAAGATATACATCTCATTTTCAAGTATATGCCAAGGGAAAGCATGGGGAGATAAAGTGATTTGCTCAAGATCACAGTGTGTAATTGGCTTAGTCAGAAAGCAAATTTGGCATACAAAGCAATTAACACTTTCCTGTATAACCTATTAGTGCATTCTGTTGTTTATTTAAATTTTATCTAAAAAGCTTTGCATTCCAGGTCTAAAACAAAGATAATGTATATAAAACCTTATACATAAATGAAAAATGAAAAAAACACAATAACTGGTATTGGGTAGGCTGACAAAAATATATTTACATATACAATATATTTACATATACAACACATCCACTACTTTTTTTTTTTTTGTTTTGTTTTTTTTCCCATTCCACTGATACAGCCCTTACTAAAGTGGCCAATGACCTCATCAGAGCTAAGTCTCAAGGCAA
>NC_092859.1:111917325-111976773 GCF_032062135.1 Pyxicephalus adspersus
TTCTCTGTACACCTCCTCTCTCGGTAGTCTCATATCCTCCTTTGGCTTACAGTACCATCTGTATGCTGATGACACTCAAATCTATCTGTCCACCCCTGACCTGTCTCCCTCAGTCCTGGATAAGGTCTCATGCTGCCTGTGGGCCAAATCATCATGGATGTCTGACCGATTTCTGAAACTCAACCTGGATAAAACTAAACCCATCACCACCCCCCCTCAAATTCCAAATCTCCCCCTGACATATTTCTAACTTTTAACAACACTGTTATTCAGCCCTCCCCTCAGGCACGTTGTCTTGGTGTCACCTTTGACTCGGCCCTCTCATTTACCCCCCATATTCAGAACATTTCCAGGTCCTGTCACTTTTATCTACGCAACATCTCCAAAATCCGCCCCTACCTGTCCCCTGAGTACCAAACTCCTTGTATATGCTCTTATCATTTCTCGTCTGGACTACTGTAGCATCCTTCTCTCTGGTATTCCAATAACCCGACTTTCTCCTCTACAATCTATTATGAATGCTGCAGCCAGATCTCTAAACTGGCTTCCATTTCACCTTAGAATCAGATTCAAGCTCCTGTGCTTTGCCTTCAAATCCCTACAACCTCCTCTACAGCCTACCTTTCTGACCTGATAGAAAAATACTCCCTAAGCCGCTTTCTCCCTTCCTCCAATGACCTACTAATGACATTCTCACTCACGCACCTCATCACACGGACAGATACAAGACTTTTCTAGAGCTGCCCCAATTCTCTGAAATGGTCTTTCTCATCCTGTTGGGCTTGCTCCTACTTTCTGCTCATTTAAAAGAGCACTCAAAACCCATTTTTTCAAACCTGCCTACCCATCTTTTTCTGTCTTTTGAAACCATCACTACTTCCCACCACTACATATCTCCCATCCTATTGTGTGTAAATTTCCCCACCTACTAGAATGTAAGCTCTTCAGGGCAGGGTCCTCTCCTGTACCACTATTTAATGTACAGCGCTGCGTAATATGTTGGCGCTATATAAATCCTGTTTATTATTAATAATAATAGTAATAATAATGATAATAACTTCTTCAACATTACAAGAACATGTCCAGTTTAATGTGACTAACAACTACTAGACATACTTTCTGCAATCTAATTTGACTACTGGCCAAAGTACCCAACAAAGTTTTTAGCATCTTAAGTAACTGTCCCTGGTACAAACACATCACATCCATCTTCCCTATATTTTGTGTGTATGTGGGACTGCAATATTACTTTCTTTTTATGATTATAGTTGGCTACTAGTTTTCTGTAAAGAATTGCTTTTGATTTAAAGTTTTAAACTTTATTTTTAAGTTATCCTAAATTCAAAAGACAAGGTCTTAAAAATGAGCTACAGGTTCTGTACTATTTTACAGAAAAAGTTTATGAAGAATGGTTTAGCTTTAGATGCATAACTTACAACCCCTCACTGAGAATCATTAGCTTACAGGCAAAAGGCATCAAACTTTGTACACTCCCCACAGGTACCTTTTTGATTGTTTCACATCCTAATTAAGTATTTAAGTCAAGCAATAAATAGCTCTGTCAATACTACGACATGAATCTTTCTCTTACTGAGGGTTAATTGCCTAAAACAGCATCCTAACAGCCGTAATGCTCTTGTATTATGCTTGCAGATAATTTAGGTTTCATTTAAAATGCACTTTTTTGGCCATATGCTATCTACTTTAATCGCTACAAATTTTCTTTAAATGAATAACATCTGTGTTCTTTATATTCACTGCTGGGGGTATAAATCAATCAATTGTTGCCTTTGCAGTTGCTAGCAAAGAATTATGGTCTTACATTACTATCCTATTTACATAAAAAGAGCAGAATGTTAAAGCTGTAATGGTTTGGGGGCAGCTGAATATGTTATTTTTTGAGCTTGTACTACTAAGAATTTACAGTAGGTCAGAATAGAAGTGAGAGTACCTTGTGCCATGTATGTCACAGATAAGTTCATGTTTGAAAGATATACAGTCATGCATAGCCTTAGGTGTTTAGGTTGCTAGTGATTCCTGTGATAGAAATCTGGGAATTTTATACACTAATAGATGCAAATGTTAGGAAGAGTAGCAGCAAGGTTAATTAAACTAGCCAAGGTTGAGTCAGGCAACATATACAGCATCTGAGTTTTTATTGCTGTCTGCATGGTTAGGTGTATAGGGCAAAATAAATTCTAAAAAAATAAAAATAAAAGCTGAGACAATAGATTTCCTGCAATGCCACATTCCTTGTATCTGTTCACTTTTTCTTAAGTACCACATATTGGGCCTGATTTATTAAAGCTTTCCAAGTCTGGGGAGGATACACTTTCATCAGTAAAACTGGGTGATTCAGCAAACCTGGAATGGATTTCTTCAATTTTATGTACATTTCAAATGCATGGCACCAATTGAAACATCATCATGTCATGTTAATGTGTTGTGTGACACTTTCTTGTTTACATATTTTTAAGCTTATTATGCATGTATTAATAAAGATGACATATTGTGGGATTCTGGGTTCAAATATATGTATAGTCAACCTTTTACTTTAGGGTAAAGTGGAGACGGGTTAAAAATCTCAGTTTATTTTTTAATGTCTGTGTACCATGTGGGGAAATTTCCATCCCAAAAACCTATTGGAAAGTTAAGGAAATGTTAAAAAGCAACTGTCCCCAGACCAGGTTTACTTATTGCAAGGTTTTAATTCCTATCCTGGTGTGGGGACAATTTTAAAATGTTACATTTATGCTTACTTCTGGATAGCAATGGTCGTTTGTGCAAAGAGGGAGGAATCTCCACAATGGAGACTTAATAATAAAAAAATAAATCTGTATATTACCAGCATTGCTCCGATCCCTGGATATTTAATGTAAATATTTATGTTATTAGAATACAATATTTGAAAGCCTCAAACCGGCCCCCCTTCAGGCAACAGTGATTACTGGTTTGAGGCTGCAAAAGATAGCATTCTTGCAAAGTACTATCTGTCATATGGTACTGCACCACTTTATATTTGATCTGTGCCAGCTTGGGATGCATCAACCTTTTTCATGAACAGCAAAAAAAGATCCAATCCTTCCCTTTACTATTCAAAATACAAAAAAAAAAGGCTTTTTTGTAAGGATACATTTATTAGTTCCACTTTATCTGGTTTGGATGATTCCCTTCACTTCCTATCCTGGAGGTGCAACAGGAAATGGGAGGAACCACTAAAAAGTAAAAGAAATTTCCCTTTTAGATGGATCCACGGACAATGAACGTCGCAGGCTGTACACACGCCAGATTCTCGCCCGATATCCCCCCTGAGACGATTATCGGGAGAGAACAATTTGACGTGTGTACATAGCTTAAGACAGCAATAAAGATAAGATAGGAGTTTGGTTTTTCCTCACCCTCTACAAAACAATTTTAAACTATATATTCACTTTAAAAATACAAACCTTTGGATAATGGTTCTGCATATTTTCTGAGAGATAATGGAATAATAATAAACAACAATTTTTAGAAAATTTGAAGGTTTTTAATTCTTGTATTTATTCTATGTGAAAAGAGATTTTGTCATTTACAGGTCATCTAAAACAAGTTAAATTTATGTCCCATCAATGTAATATACAGCCTATATGCCACCTATAAATGCAAGTTCATACTCATACTTACTATACTGTATATTCCATTTTGTGTACTTTTCCTCTTTTCAAATATTTATTTCCCAGGAATTCCGTTAGCAACATAGCATTGTTAGTAAACCCTCTACATTTTTCTTTCTAGAGGTCTCCAAAAATTCGGAGACAGTTTCTGATTTTTTAAAGTCAGAATTTATACAGGGCTAAGCAAGTCCTCCCAAACTATCACACTCAATCTGTATTTATCTTGCTGCACAGGCACCAAATCTTAAATTATAAGTGGCAGGTGGAAGCATCATATACTGAAGCACCATGGCACTGGACAAATTTAACCAGATGCAACTTATAGTGTCCTCTGTGCAGCGAACCTAACAATTTGGCACAATATCAAGTTTGAGGCACAGAAGAATATACACTACAGATTTGCTTAAATATATCAGCAGCCTTAAACAATTTTAGATTCATTAAAATTCTTTTTCTAGAATCTAGCTCACCACATTGAATCAAAACTTAATTAAACACATGTTGGGCTAAAACTAGTAGGACATCCGTATGTGATGTTATTTTTATTATCACAATTAGGCAAATTAGGCTTTTAAAGTA
Source organism: Pyxicephalus adspersus (assembly GCF_032062135.1). Lineage (NCBI taxonomy): Eukaryota > Metazoa > Chordata > Amphibia > Anura > Pyxicephalidae > Pyxicephalus > Pyxicephalus adspersus. The sequence continues at coordinate 111,921,558 of NC_092859.1, forward strand.
AACTCAAAATAATTTTTTGACAATTTATGTTGCATTATTGATACAATCTATTGCAGAGCTTTGGGCATACTTTTCACAACTACCAATACAGGTCTGCTATCCAGAAAGCAGCATGGGTCATACCATTTTCTTTTTTTCTTAGTTTTATATCTTTACCTTACATTAAAGCAATAAACAGAAACAAACATGGGGATAATCAAGACCTAAAATATGAAAACTATATACAATTTCCATATGCTAGTTTTAAATAAAACTTTCTGTTTCTTCTAAACTTTTTTTGTATTTTTATAGCCTATTTAATTTTTTTTTTATGTCCATGCAACTTCTAGGGTGCCAGTTGTCTCAACGGCATCCAAAAGTTGTGTAAACGAAACACTTAGGTCTTACTCTTATTCTCTGCTCATCACATGGATGGCACAACCCAAGAAATATCTTTATAAAAGTATTGTACTAATGGACAGGCAGGAGACTAAAAGTTAACCCCCTTTTTTGCCTGTTGCATTCAGGAATAAAGGAACAGGTAACACCCACAGATTTACCAGCTCGCTGTGAGATTGTATATCTATTGGCCAATATGAAGACTATATTAAAACATTGGATAACTAGAGACACCCCTATGTCTCTAGATATGCTCAACGTGGTCCGAAATAAGGAGCAGAAAACTTAACACATCCTTGCTACTTGGAACAAGTTTCTATTGACTGAACTCACTAGGGCCCAATTAGTATGTTATGAACGAAGGTGTGGACCCACTGTGCCGCTGGCCAGGTAAACTCTAGAGGGGCGTAACTAAGCAGCCACCCGGTCTTCACTAGAGCCTCTGATGGTGAGGATAGGCTTGGGCTGCGGGGTAGCTACCAGGTGCCACTCCAGAACAATCCCCAGGCCAGTGGCAGCTGACCACAGGAGTCAAGACCAGGGTGCAGACAAGCAGAGTCCAAAAACGTAGTCCGAGATCAGGGTCAGGCAGCAAACAAGCAAGGTCCAAAAGCGTAGTCTGAGGTCAGGGTCAGGCAGCAAACAAGCAAGGTCCAAAAACGTAGCAAGGTCCGGTACACAGGAAAGCAGTCAGATAAATCACTAAACACAGGGTAATGCTGGTAAGCCAGAGATTGCTCAGGCAACTTCCTGCAATAGGAGGTGCCTTTAAATCCCTGCAGGACATCAGCCATAGGCTGTGGAAAACAGAGGGCGTGTGTGTGTTACCTCAGAGACACACCCAGGGCAGCTCACAAACAGAGCAAGTCTCAGCATGGAGGATACACTGATATGGTAGTGTTACCTGAGAGATAGAACCCGGCGCCCATGCCTGCGATTAGGAGCAGCGGCGCCGGCACGACCTGCAGTGCTAACATAGTAGAGGTAATGCAACTGTTCAAACACATGGTGCAGTATGATACAGAACAATTGAAGGGCGCGTTAGGAGAATTAGATGTCATATACCTAAAACCTTATTATTTTTAAATGAGTTGGGATCTTTTAGTTCGGGCTACTGCAATCTTGAGTATTTCTGTAGGTCCTACTATGTAATAGGATAGTGGACTGATTAGTCCAAAACAGTAAAAGTGATGAGTAACTGTTTTCTTTGCTCTCTATGAGCTAGGGTGTAATTTATAATCTGTAATCTCAGTACTTTTCAATGTATAGTTTATATTGGGAATTGAGTAGCAATGTTGAGTTTTGTTACAAACTATGCCTTTTTTCTTTTTGGTAGATGCTATTACAGCTCTGTGACCTATTAGGTTGACATTAGCCTTATTTTATGCACCTATGGTGAAATTCAATTTCATGGGTGCACATACACTATATATAACGTGGAAGATAATATATGTAATTGCTAATAACATTAATCCTTTTTTTTACATTTAGCATAAAAAATTATGTGTAAATTTGCATTGAAAAGTTGTGTATACTCCTGCTGAATAATGCTCTCTAGAATGCTCATTTTTGTAAGAGGGACCTATATTCAAATCAGATTGGGCCCTCTAAACTAAAAAAGAAATTACAGAAATATATGCAGTTTAAACAGGTGCTAAATAAGCTTGAGAATCTAGAATGTAATGATGAAGACTATAATGCAACACATGCAACCTGCAGGAGTTTTATATGGCTGGACAGGTAATGTGTAGACAAGGTAATGATAGCCTATACATTTCGATACATATGATTCCCAGCAGAACATAGAGGAACTCAATATGATAATGTGCATTTGTACACCAAAGAATCAACAATGATAATGTTTTTAAAAATGACATCAAAATAGATATTGGGACAAGAAATAAGTTATGAAAGTAAAAATTCTAAAAATTGAATAGGGGTAACTTTGGGCGTAATAGAAATAAAGACAAGAAATATTAGGTATATATGTGAAGTTAAGTATGAATGCCTTTAAAGTAGACAAGATTATTAGGAAAATTGGCTTTTAGACATTTCATTAAAATTTTGGGGTAATTTATAATCCTGTAATATATGGCTGCTTCTCAACAGTGTACACCTAAATACGGATTCTGTAAACCGCAATCATAACAAATTTTTCTTACATTTTTAAGTTCTGCAAAAGTGTTAGCTTTACTGGCCAGAAAAAAAAATGCAAACACAGCTTTGGATTATACCTGTGACCCAACACACAGGTATTTCATATTGTCCTATTCCGCTACTGAATTATACAATTCTTTATTAATTATACTCTCCCCCTGAAACTATAGGGTATTCTCGAACAATCAAAAACGTCAAATCTCCCCAAAATTAATAAAAAATGTACTATTTTATTTACATCAATAACAATTACTAAAACAGTTGTGCAGCACAGTCAGAGTTCACATTTTGGAGGTCTAGGACAGAAATGTTTTCCATCCAAAACTTTTTCTATTATATACTTACTCATCCCTGAATCGTTATTATGAGAACTGGCAAGTAGAACTTAAAAGTTGGGTCTGTTGATTGAGCACAATAGTAACTACATTGTTGATTATATTGATATATCCAAAACTTTTGGAAGTGCTGGAATAAACATCACGTGAGATTGTTGCTGAATATTTTAATCTAGCTGTGCTGCACAACTGTATTTGTAATTGTTTTTAAAGATATAAATAAAATAGTACATTTTTTTATTAATATTGCAGTGATTTGAAGTTTTAGATTGACTTTGGTTTCAGGGGTAATCTATAATTAACCTCCCTGGTGGTCTGATTATATATGTATTTTTAAATGTCAAACGGTACATTTGACATTTAAAAATTATTATTTTAAATTTCCCGACTGGTCCCACCCCCACCCACACACTCATGCCCCCCAGCCGCACACTCACAATGCTGGGCTGGAATAGCCAAGCGACACAGATGTCGGGCGGGCATTGCCAGGGGACGCAGATGCTGGAGAAGGCCGCAGGCATGTGGGGACCAGGTAAGCTTTCCAGTTTCATTTAAAATTCCACCCCGAGTGTGGCTTGAGGTTACCGCTTTTGGTGCTGAAAATTAACCCCGAACCACACTCGAAAGAATTATACCTGTAACCCTTCAGACACTTTTGTAGGATTTTTTTGTTTGTTATTTTTTATTTTTAAGTCATACAAAACAGTAAGCGTGGTTTTTTTTTTTTCAAGAAACAAAATCACAATCACAACCAGTCTCTAGTTCAAGCAACTTCCAAATGCCTTGGTATTATGGCTAGTAATGTGAGGTGCTAATGATGCAGTATATAGAATTCCATTTACAGGCTTAAACAAAGAGATCACAGTAAAATACCAGAACAGTAACTTACTTTTTTTGATTTCATGATGGACCTTACTCCCAATAACTCATGGAAAGTGAGAGGATGCCCTTTGCTGACGGTATTCCAGCAATATTGGGAATGTCATAGCAAATGCTGTCGGTTGGCTTTTCCTATTCGGTGAATATGAGAGATGATAATGCATGATATAGTCATATCACAAACAGGCAGCCATTTATATTGGCAACAAAGTAAATTAGGTTTTGTTCTTTTCGCATTTTTCTAGTTATTCACTAGCAATTCAAGTTGCCCAACTAGAATGTAAAACATACATTTAGAAACCCCTTAGACTTGTTTTTTTATCAATATATACAAAACATTCCTTTAATAAAAGGTGTCTTTATTTAGCCAATTAACAGATCATAGCCAACTGTTTGACTATATAATTTTGTTTATAATTTACATATTCACTTTGCTAGTTTACAGCTTATGTAATGATTAACAGCCCTGTGTACTCAGTAGTTCAGGATCATCTTGTAGGCGTCAGATATTTCTGCTGTTTATTCATACTATTTAATGAGGGCTGTACATCTCTATGTACAAATTAATGCAAATATTATTATACATTTAGAATGTTACCAGTTCCCAATATTAAATTATTCTTGCATAGAAATTCAAACATATCCTATCTAGATTGATTCAGATGTCTAAATAATATGAGCCTGCAATTTTTATTATGAAGAATTGTACTGCTGTAGCTGGAATAACAGTCACATAGAAAAATGAGGAGAAACGACAAGTGCAATGTAACGTACACACATGCAGCCTATTAATAACGTAAATGCATTCAAATAGAAAATTTTATAACTGATTCACATTCAGCCTAATGAAGATTTTTATGTTTGCGCAAGTTTGCGTTTTTATTAAATTTACCTAATATATCCTAAAGTATTACATTTTTGCAACATTTTACATTCAAATGACGAGGTTAACACTGACTAAGTAAAGTTTTAACGGTACTCAGAAGATTTTCTTCTAGGTTTTACTATATTACTTATCTTTAAACAGTCAACAAATCAGGTTTTTGCTAAGAAGAAACATAATCTGAACATGTTGATGAAAGGATATTTAACAATTTTTCTTAATTGCCCTAAAATATTTCACTCAATTACACTTTTAATGTTTAATAGACATTTTGCATGTCATGACAGAAAAACATTTAATAAACAATATCATAAAAATGTGCATTGCCTGCCATTTGGCCTAAAAAACATGTATCAATGTATGGCTGCTAACTGACATACTTATTAGCCAGGTTATTGGCTCACAAAATATAGAAGCTAAAGAATCAGCATCAAAGCAGAGAAAACAGCATTTTAGGAAGGAGTTTAGCCCTCACATACTACCTATTTATACCATTACAAAGTCAACCATGGCAATACGGTGGCTCAGAGGTTAGTACTCTCGCCTTTGCAGCACTAGGTTCCAGGTTCAAACAGGACCCTTTATACTGGCATTATCTTCTGTGGTGCTATACCAGGGAAGAAAAACAAAATAATAAAAGAAGAAGAGAGAAGAAGTTGTTGCGTCTGGCGCTCCGGCACGCAGGACTCGATGGAAGAAACCTCTCGACAGATAGACTGATCTGCAGGATTAAAGGTAAGTGTGTTTTTTTTTATTTTGGTTGTTTTTGTTCCACTTTAAGAAGATAACAGGTGATTTGCAAGGTATTTGATGAAGACTGAAGCTCTAGCACTCCAAACGTTGCCAGGGGTTCCTTGAGCTGTGGCTGATTTTCTTCCCAGAAGTTGATGATTGCATGTTTCCAGGGCCAACACTATTTGACAGAGCCAGCTGCTTAAAACCAAGGATGATTTCAGACGTCTGTAAAGGTAACAGTTTTACCACTAATGTATGGGGCATTCTACTCATTTGCAACTAATCCTACTGACATTTTTTCCATTGGTTATTTTCCCCGACACTTGAAAATTAGTTTTGGGGATGATTAGGAGTAAAGAGGTTAAGAGGGGTTGATTTAGGTGGATGAATTTATCTAGAAAAATTGTGTACAAAATGCTGAAACAGTGCAGTATGGTGCACCTCAAAGAGGTACTGCCAATTTGGAAAACAGTCTTTAATCTGTCATTCACACCTATGAACTAGGTTTATCCCCTTATATAAATTGGTTAACTTCCCAGCATTGACAAATTTTAAAAATATATCAGAGACAAGAGTTAAGGCATACTGGTTTTTGATGAAGATTTTAACTGGCTTTGTTAATAAATACAGAGCAATATTAAATTAACTTTCTTTTCTACAAATACTTGCTTCTATGAGAGATGTAAACTAGCCAATAACCTTAAGGTTATCGTCTAACTATTCATGTCATTCTTATGATTTGAAAAAGTGCAAGAGTTAACCAAAAAAAAAAAATGACAACCCAGTTAAAAATTCAGGGATGATGGTGAGGTCATTGTGGAGGTAACATATTGGCCTTTATTTGTTAATTAAAATTCCTAAATAAAAAATGACCATCTCAGATAATAATTTCTTTATATGACACTGAATTCTAGTATCCCAATCAATACAAGATGACTGGCTTGGTTTAAAGGTACCTTGTTTTTTAAAAGAAACAAACAGCCTACTTTCAGCCATATTTTGTCTATACAATCTATTTATGTGACCCATGCCAATATCAAAAGAGATGTGGGGTGTCTCTGAAAATGAAGAAGTGACAAAAATAACAATCATTAAGGAAACTTTCTGAATCTCAAGTGGCAAAACTTAACCCCCTCCCATTATTCTCTCACTTCCTCATGTTTTTTTTTTTTTAATACCTGTTTATGTCAAAAAACTTAGTTACCGAAATTGTTAAAGAAGACAGGGAGACCTGTGGGAATATCTCCCCTGTGAAAAAGCTTGCAGTTTTTCCATAATTTAAAATTAAAATATGGTCATTACAATAGTTTTTTAAGCCACCTGCAAACTTTTCAAGGACATTGCAAATCAACTTAACATATATTGTTACCAAACTTGCTAGAGGGTGTCATAAGGACCTGTATAAACACACAAGACATTCCATAAAGATGCATTTTCCTGTCTGTATTTTAACTTGGATTTAAAGTAAAACAAGAAAAACTACTAAAACCTCTTCGTTGGGCACATATTCTAAAATGTCCTGCTAACACTCCTAGCAATTTTTTGTCACTAAGCTATGTTTGTGTGCATGCTATGTTGCAAGCTATGTTGCGATGTGGTTGAAAAGTTGGTGAGTGCCTTAAAAAATGTTTTACAGCCATACTTGTTTTTTGATTTAAGGAAACATTACATTTTGTTTAAAGATGTTTCATTTGGGACACGTGTCTATTGCTTCCTCCCCACCCACCAAGCTCTGGTGACATACAATGTCATAAAATGACAATACAAAATGGAGTTTGTTTTTAAAGTCTGCAAGTTAAATTTGAGAAATGGCAAACATTTTTGCGAAACAAAATTCTCAATTTTGATATCACTAGTGTGTGGGTCAAGACAGCAGACTGGAGTGGTGAAATAGGTTAATGGAGTCCATCAATCTATAGGATAATTTATGTGCAACTTGAGGAAGTAGAGTACTGCTGCAAATCTCCAAGGAGTAAATGTCCTGTAAAGATCATAGTGGGAGTATATTGTTTAAGAACATTAAAAATGCCTAATGTTATGTAGAAACCTATGAGCATCTGAAAATAACAAGTGCTGACTCCAAGTGCCAACTTTATAAAAGTATCCTGACAGCCAACAACTGTAACAAATATTGGAAATCCCATTACTGTTATGTTATGTACAGGTATGGATTGGAGAGAAATCTGCATGTTAAAGCAGTACTGTCATTCAAATAAAAATGACCACTTACCTTTACCACACACCTGGCTGTCCAGGATTCTCCCTTTCTTCCAGCATGAAGCACTGCCATATGTTTCCCTCTTCTTGCTTCTTCTGCCTATGTCACCCAATCTCACACTAAGCAGGTCTGGCCTGGAAAACCCTATTCTGAGCACACTCGAGATGACTTTAGCAGAAGGAGCATCTCAAAGCCTCTTGGTGAAGAAGGCGCACCTATCCCAGGAGGCTCCGCGCTCAAATTCAGTTTTTACTGCCAGGGCAGTGAAGACAGTGGAAAGGGGGGGGTCCCTTTTTTAAAAAAAAAACATTTAAGGAAAACAAATGAGCTAATTTTTATTTTTGCATAAAGGATATATTTTGGTGATAGATCCACTTTAATGCACCTAAAGGTCACATACAGATATTTACAATCTATTTTTTTTTTTTTTTTTGAAACACCGCCACAACAACAGAACATGTGTAAACCATTTGTCTCATAGTTCTGACAAAATCTTTATTTTATAAACATAACATAGCTTCTAAGAAGTTGCTTGTTGTAGGCCAAGGGATGCTTGCATCAACATGATCAGATCATAGACTATCTTAGTTTTTATGTATCAAATCCCACAAGAGTATGAATCTAAAATCTTAAACTAAATCTCTTTTTTTGACAGCCATTTTAAAGAAAATAATCCCACTGTAGTGTATAAAATATCATGTTGTGCATGGAATTAAAATGAAAGCAAAGCAGTAACACTGAAGGGATGATGAAAGGTTTGATTTATTGCTGTGGCTATTCTGAGCCGCTTCACAACCTAAATGTACTCCAATGGAAGAAAGAATGAAGAAAGACTTGTCTACAGGGAATGACAGTTTATGAAGGCTAAACAATTATAGCTCTGGATTTGTGTGCCGAGTAAATGCACTTCATTCCCCCCACCCCCCTGCAAAAACACACTTAAGAATTAAAGAAATGAAACAAAGTATTGGTGGCACAAAGGCAAATTATCTTTAAACCTGGCTTGCACACAGTTTCTTTGCAGCCTGTGATTAAACTACAATATCAACGTTCTACATAATTGTCTGAGGTGAAGGGTGTATGAAAAGCAATAGCTTTCTTCATAATCTGTGTTTACTTTGGCAGAAAGCTCTCTTGTGTTGTGGATCTGATTTAAGTGGCATGTTCTCTATTGCAAGATTAATATATAGCTACTATCTGTACACAGCAGGAGGACTTTGGACACAGATATTGACATTTGTAGTAAAATGAGGTTCAATGCTCAACTTTATGATTAAAGTATTTTCTGTAATACTGTAACCCATCTTCTATAGGCAGAAGATAAACTGCAGTCTGTTTTTTGTGCTTTCCTTCAGAAACAGTTCAGCCAAGACTGGATGGAATCTTCCAAATAGATAATTCCCAACACAGATCTGCATCAAACTGACATCCACTCCATCCACAGGAAACCTCAGATGACACCCATTCCTTCCATGAAAATCAACAGATTGATCACTCACCTTAGCTTGGGAACAAAATCCAATAGACTTTGATTAAACTATATTACAAATCCTTCCTGACCTATCAAGCAACACTAACTTCCTAACAAAATACCTTCCCACTATGTTCGTAGCACATCCAATGGCCTTTCTGTGGACAAATGGCTTGGTGTACTGCCCACACACTCACACAGACTGTTGAAACTCTCAACCCCCTAATTCCAAATACCATTGGGATACTGAATTCTAATTTTTTGTAATCCTTGCTGGCAAGCATTCATTTTCTACTATTTACCTGACCATTGTTTTTGGCTTGGCGTACTCCTGAATTTGCCCTGCTGTGCCCCCTAGGAATAGAGTGCGATGAAATCTTTTAGTTCTGTTTCCTTCAGTTCCTAATATTGCACATTGCTAGTTATTTTATTATGAGTTGGAATACTTGGCTTTTATTTTGCCCTCTGTAACAAACCATATATGGGTATTCATTTTTGGGATCAGTTATATAACAGGCAAAAAAGTTGGATACTTTTACATTGTCTATACTGTAATCTGAGTTTTTTCTGTAATAAGTGTGATTGTCATTTTTCTTCCTTATTTACCAGGATGTGTTACTTTGTATTAACATCTGAATGTTACATTTTAGTTGGCTTACCCTTTAGGGTTCTTTCCCCTAATTTGAATACATTAGTGTTATTTCCTCCCCCCAGGAGTTTAGGCATGGCTAGACTGTTTAACTCTGGCTTCGAATTTTTGAAGTGCTGTTTAGCTGTTGCTGTCTTGATTGATATACTTGGTTATGTTATAGGAAAGTAATAGGTTTATATTACCTCTTCATGCTTTTCCATTAAAACATACCCCGGTTTGCTTGTTGTTCCTTATCAGTGTTATATTTTTGATTTAGGGATGTGCTTATCTTTAAGGCTCAAGATACTGGCTCTTTCCCTGGTTATTTTATACTTGTTAGGTGTCTCTTTTATGTTAAATACTTTTCTCCTTGTTACCATTTCCACATAGGAAAGTTGGGGTGTCCCCTAAATCCAAAGCTTTAGCCTCAGAGGATAGTAAACTCTGTTTCTCTGAGTAGCTTTAGTCGATTCTGCTTACCACTTTTTTGTCTCTTTCTTGTTTGACTCCTCTCACTTCCTCTTTTTACCCTCTTCCTTTCTTCACTTTTTTTCTTCCTTCCCTATCCCCACACTTGTTCTTATTTTATTGAGTGATGGACTGGAAATATTTGTGCACCTTGGTTAGTTGTTTCATTTGAACTATGTTGACAATTAAAATTGCATTGCTTTACTGTGTGGGGCTAAAATGCCCCATAAAAAATATTATCTGTTTTGATTGACTTGCATGGACAAAAGAGGACAAGTCAGCTTCTTCCATGGGATCTACTTCAGCATGTACAAGACTCGAGTATTGAGGACAGACAAATCCCTGTCACCTATGACAATACTGTTGGAAGGGCCTTTTTGCTAAGGAGCCATAGGGATCAGTCATTCCTTCTTCACCATAGCCTTTCACCTTCAAAGAATTCTGGGGGGGTCTGGTCTCTTATAGTTTGTTAATGCCCTTCAAATTTGTACATTGTATACACATCTCACAGTTCTGCCAAGTGTACATGTTGCCTAATTTTTTTGAGCTTTGGATACTTTGATGCCTTCTTCTTTTAGTTCTCCCCCCACCTCTCTCTACTCCTTTTTTTATTATATCTTTCAAAACTATCTTTCAAAATCTCCTTAAGTATATTTGTCACCCTCATAAAGACCCTGGTATTCTCTGTATCTTGTCTCCCCACCACCACTGAAATTTAACACTACCAGTATTGGGGTTTTTCCTTAGAGCCCCAACACTATATTCCTATGTGGATTGTTGTCCCCCTATCCCCAGTTATTTAAACATTTATTTAGCAAATTATTACTTGTTTTATTACGAACACTGTAAGATGTTTTCTGTTGTACCACCCACTGTACATTTAAGTTGTTTTCTTGTATCTTTGATGTCACAACATTTCATATTCGTATAAATAAAGAATGTTTATAAAAAAAAAGGTTGGTAATAAGCATTTTCAAAAGAAGTTTGGATTTACTAACCAATATAGTTCCCTTAAAATAGCAGCCAACTCCTGCTGTGAATTTTAATTTTAAATGTATATAAATAATCTGATCTTGCAGAGTTAATATTAATTAGTCCAATAGTAGAAAAGTTACTAATACATGACAGAGTTGTAAATCACTCAAACACCTCTTGCTAAGAAACATTTTATTTAAAAAGCTAGCAGGAAAAAAAAATTCTATACTTGCTGTCAAAAATCAAATACTAAATGCTAAGAAGCAAGGTGACACAAACAAGTACCTCGGTTTTATTTGGAAGAAAGCTATTAAATGATACAGCTGTTGTCCATCAATTTGGAATAGCCAAAGTACAGAATATAGACATGACTAATATATTATGAATTGCAAGTTTGTTCAACGTAAAATATGCCTCTGTATAGATCTTTTACATTTTTTAGCTGATTAGCTACAGATCTAGTCATTCACAATCCAGTTAGAAAGTGATTATGCTACAATGAGAAGCAACCATATAAGCTCATTACTGGGTATTGTAGTGAAATACAATACAGACAAAAAAAGAAGGCCTAACAGGCAGTGTGTAATGTGCTATTTGGTTGTTAGGTGAAGCAGCAGGATCATACTGCTTGTGGCAAGCTTTAATTTGGAAAAAAAGAATACTAGGTAAAGAAGATCATCCAGCAATGGATGTGCTCTGTGAATATCTATTTACCTGTTTCTGTTTTCTAGTTTCAAATATGAAGCCTATCAGAAAAAATAAACTTTTACAAAATGTTTTGGGCCTGTAGCATCACAAATTTCGGACAATTTTAAAACATATACGGAATATACAGTATATATAAGAAACACCCCCCCCACACACACAATATTAAAAAACACCCCCCCCACACACACATATATAAGGCAATATTGGGCAATTTATACACCTGTACATCTGCTTATGTTAGCAATTATCTAATTGGCCAGTCATGGTTCAGTGCAATGAATACAATCATGCAGATATAGGTAAGAAACTACAGTTAATATTCACATTAAACACAAAAAGAGAGAAAAAATTGTTTACCTGAATTGTGCCATGATTGTTGATGCCAGATTGGGCTTTTTCGAAACTGTAGATCTTTTTGATGTTTCACACTTCCATTAGGAAGGCATTTGGCATCTGGTAACATGTCATGTTGATGAGGATGGTTAGGGGGGAATAGACAGAGGGGTTTATATTTACATGCACAGGATATCTGAAAGAAACTCAGAAGTGAACACTGCTTACTCCAATTCTGAGTTCCATATCAAACTCAACTTACAAGTCAATCACAAAATAACAATTTTAATACTTAAATAATACATTTAAATATTACATTTTGTGTATTTTTCCCACCCAAAAAGAGTGATAACTGGGAATGAAATAGGAAGAGTGGGACTTGGAAATGAAAGGGGGAAGTCCCTCCAGACAGTTGTATTTGTGTGTTTTTATTATGTACATGACTAAATAGCCTTTACCTAGTTCTATTATGAGGAAACCTAGAATGGATTTCTTAAAATCATTTGCTATTAGTTGGCAAATGTTTTCAGTCCTGGGCCAGAATCATGCCAGGTTTGGAGACTGACCCATGACAGTCTATCTTCTCCAGAGAGCTTTAATAAATCAAACCCAATGACAGAAAAAAACTACTGTTGTGCCCTGACTAGAAAAGCTTAAATGCTCAGCATAAATCTTTAAACAATTATATAACAGTATCAAATTTAGAAACTTTTAAAAGAAAATGGTTCAAATGAGAAGTTGGCCAAAATCCTGATAGAATCCATGGCCTATTTATTTATGCCGTACCAACCATTAAACAAAATGTTGATTTTACTTATTAGTGAACCTTGGAGTACACATTTCATTAATTGTTTAGAAAATATTTTACATAACTACTTTTCATGATTTATTTCCTATTTACCCAAACAACACACCTAATTTATCTGGCTCTCTGTGTGCACTGACCTCCTTAGAGAAACACAAGAAATGCCATTAATTATGCCTTAAAGGTCAAATGTGATGATAACTACAGGATCCCTAAAAACAGAAATTGCTGATAATTATAAGTTGTGCTTAGGTGGATTATGAAACAGTCTTACCAGTACTGTAGTCATATACATTTTAAAACAATCAAATAGGATCATGTTTCATATTTCACTGTATTGATCAGCATTAGTTGGCCTTGCCATTAATCCTTTTTTTTTAGTTATATTGTCTTAATAAAACATATTTCATAATGTGTTAGAATTTACTGATTTTATGTTTTTGTTGTTGTGTGTGTGTTTTTTAGTTTTTTTTTAGTTACATATTTTTCCTACATTTGCAGATGATCTAGAGCAGCCCTTCTTTACCAGAACTCCATTGAACCCTAGGGTTCCGGACGATGTTGCTGGGGTTTCCCTGAGTGATGAACAAATGGCCCCTCAACTAATTGTGCCTGCATAGCAGCAGGTTCAGTACCACTAGGCTGAGCCGGGGGAATGACACAAATATTCTTTTTTAGTTGTTTGTAAGGGTGATATTCTGACCACCACATTAAAGGGGATATTCTACCAGTATGCCCTGTTTAATTATTATTACCAGAAGTTCCCCAAGACCTTAAAATATTTTAAGAGTTCCAACATGGTAACAAGGTTAAGCATGGCTGGTATACAGAATGGTTTGGGCTGGTTATCATTCCTAGTATTGTCAGGTCTTAGAACTCAAAATGGTTATCCTCTGTATTTTACCAATTGTATAAGGTGCTTACAAGAAGCCATTCATCTATCTACAAGGGAATGAAGATGGTGCTGTTTCTGTACCAGTTTACAGCACTATAGCAAATAGTCGTTATGTGTTTGCGTTTAGTGGCCAGCAATAATGTGAAGTTATTATCGTTGTCTAATATCCCTGCTGAGGAGATTCATTCTATCATGTTGTCCTGGTGACTATTGTCAATAGGATTGAAAGTGAGGGGGAACCCAAAACTTTGAGTGGTAATCAGACAAGAGTATTTTTTCTTTATAAGGACACTTTTTCCTTTACTTTGGAGAGATTTTCTCCCACTTTTTAATATGTCTCTATGACAGGATTTATAGGAAAAGGTCTTTACTGGCGCACAGATGGCAGAAAAAGCTCTGAAAGGGGTTTTAACCAATTTTCATATTTGAAATAATATAAATCAACCTTGTTATGTTCTAACTTATATAACAAAACATGCCTTAGCACCTGGCATTCATTAACCACAGATATATTTATAATTAAAAGTCCCAGAAGCCTGCAATAGGAGGGAGATAGGTGTAGGGCAAGCATGACTGGGTTTCCTAAAATAGTATATTGGTCAGCAAGTGGATGGTAATTGGTGTGGGGATATTGTATGTAATTGATAGCTTTCCTAAAAAAAGTGGAATTACGCCTGGGAGCCTGGTATTTCAATAGGTAATGCCTTCAAGAATGGGGTAATGGTATAATGTTAGATTGCGGACAAATATGTGAGAATGTTTTGATTCACAATTTTGTAATAAACAGCCGAGAGGCTATTTGACCTATACCCGCACGTGTTGTTACTGGGTTAAAGGGCTTTACATAGAAGGAGGTGGTTTTGCCAGGGAAGGGCTCTAACCTGCTGCAGTCAAGAATTTTTAAAACCACATTTTAGTTTTTGACAAAGCAAGTTTAGAACTCCTATCTATCTATGAGTATGTGAGAGGAAATAAAAAACATTCAGAATATATATATATATATATATATATATATATATATATATATATATACTTATATACCATACATGCTGATTTAGGATTACATGATACCACATGAACTTTGATGTCATCTGTTTGTTTGGTCTGATGAAGTGGCCTTTGTTCTGTGAAACGTGTTATCATCTTCTATATTCATGTTCAACACAGTAGATGTTCATTTAGGTGTTCAAGCAATTCTGATGGAAATTATGAAAATGAATGACCTTTAGTAAACTAAAGACTTATCTCACACTAATCTCATATAGTACAGATTTCCTTTTATTATGTACCTATATCATAAGCTATCATGTTAAATGGGTTTAGTGCGCTCCTTCATGAGGGCTTGGTACTGATAAACTAAGCAAGTACTGATCTGAAAGAGATCCTGCAGGGTAATAGTATGGAGACTCCAGGTGCCAGTTAGGCCCCGCTAAGGGTAATGTGTATTTTAGCCAAAAAGCAGACACTCAGGATGCTTTACATGCCATAGTTTCTTGAAAACATCACAGCATGCTGCCTCTCAAAAGCCCACAGACTTAATACATGCAGTGAGTTAGCCTTGATAGGTGGATGTCCTTGAGGACTATTGAGGAGTTTCAATAGCAACATTTCAGAGCTCAGAATAGCCCTTCAACAGACAACAGAATCAAAAATCAACATATAACAAATTGCACACATTACCAAAATCAATGGCTACAAGCCCTAATCTCCCAATATGTTTCTGAGCTATAGCAAGCACAAAATGCAAGACAATTGGAAGGGAATGGGGGCATCTGAATGGCGATACTTGACACCAGCGCTTGTTGGTGATATGTTGGGTAATCCTGTGGAGCTGTTACACCCAATACTTCTGTATGTCATTTTAAGTGTGTGTTGACTAGCAGATTTTTTAGCAGCAAATTTGGGCGTCGCATAATTATGTCTTGTTCTTCTTCGGCATCAATAGGAAAGAACATCATACCCCACTAAGTGAACGAACATAATTAGAATGTTATAAAGGTAATAAAATAATTAACATGGACATACCATAGCAGAGCTGTCTCTAAAAATGATTTTTTTATTTTGAAAAGTATTTGGTAATGCTCATTAAAATAAATACATATCCAGAATAGCATTCTGCCCCCTTCAATTATCATTTGAAATGATCAAATCAGAAATAGTGTGTTCTACTAGTATAGCTTGTCAGCCTCAACAAGAAATTTTTATTATTTTATTTATTTTTACAAGAACAACAGAGCATAGAGGGGAAAACATGATAATCTTAATCTTTTCAGTCCTTCAGTCTTCATTCAACCTTCATTGCTAAGCACCTAAGGCTTGCCCACTTTAGTACAGGAGGGATTATAAAATACACAGATAAAATGAATGCACCACCCATGACAGATGCTTCTATTCCACTGAATGCTGATTAAAGCTTTGATTTTTGCAGTGGTGAATGTTTTAAAACCAGAGATTTAGATTTACAATGCATGAAGGACCCTTGACAGGTAAAACACAATTTCAGACACTGAAAAGGAAAATGCAAGCATAAGAGCTAATTATCCTTCGCAGGGTCTTCTTGTCAAATTCACTTGGCAGCAACACAATCACACACTGAGAATTTCTAACAGGCATTTCCACAGCCATAAAGCTACACAAATGGCATTTGCTGGGAAGTGTAAATGTTAGAAAAGAAGGATCACTGCTATAAGGTCCATGATGACAGGGGACCCATCTATAACTACCGTATGTGCCAGGGATTTGTTTGTGTTATATTCTGCTGCATGCTGTTTAAAATACCAGAGTTTTTATTAATTTTAAGGTATTACCTCTTTAAACTAAAGTAGTGAGATTCCAGTGCCCTGTATCAGCAGTAGCCAACCGCTGGTCCGCAAGAAATTTTTGGTGGTCCGCGGCTCTGGCGGGTGCGCCCGAGCAGGGTCAGGAGAAGGATCAGGAACGCAGGCTCAGGGAAGTTGGCGGGTTGTTTCTGGACTCACTCAGACCTGCAATAGGGGAGTGGATGGGTTTTGGCATCATGACTTCACCATGGGGAAAGTTTCTTCCCTTTTGTGACACCCGGCTTCCTTCGCATAATTAAATGTAGTATGGGCATTAGCTCTTAAAACCCATCTTTTCAAGCTTCCCTACCCATCTTTTATTGTCTCCAAAAACCCTCACTTCTCACCCACCAATTCATATCCTCCTATTGTGTGCTATTTGCCCCACCTTTAAGATTGTGAGCTCTTTTTGAAAGGGTCCTTTCCTCCTCTTGTGTCACTATCTGTATCTGTCTGTCATTTGCAACCCCTATTTAATTTTCAATTTTGCGTAATTTGAGATCATCAGTTAAACTATAGTGATATATATTTATTTGGATATATATATATACTGTTTATTGGTATTATTATTAATAATAATAATAATAATAATAAATTATTATTGCACAATTCCTGTGACAATCCCTAAAACTTGCAGCTCTTTTATGACTTCATATCCATTATTGGACTGCTCTTGTGGAAGTCTTTTATACTTCGCAGCTCTATTTTACCTATGGAGCTCAAGGATCATTTGCATGTGCCTAAAGTAAATATAAAACTTAATTAAATTGATATACTTGACCACATAATCCTTGACAGTGTGAGAGGAGAGAGGTGAAGACTAGGGATGAGCGAGCAAATTTATTCTCGCTTACCTCATTCTGACCCATAGTGCCTGGGGATTGCTCACTGACAGGAGGATTCCCATGGCTGCATTTATGAATGCAGCCGTGGTAATCCTCCTAAAGTGATTTCCTGAATTTCCAATGGTTTCGCAAAATTTCGCCCAGATTTTGCAGACCCATCGAAACTTTGAGGAAATTTTCGCAAGAATGCCT
This sequence comes from Pyxicephalus adspersus, assembly GCF_032062135.1. Lineage (NCBI taxonomy): Eukaryota > Metazoa > Chordata > Amphibia > Anura > Pyxicephalidae > Pyxicephalus > Pyxicephalus adspersus. The sequence continues at coordinate 111,939,285 of NC_092859.1, forward strand.
GAGGCATTCTCACTCATCCCTAGTGGGGACACTGCTTTACTATGCCAGTCATGCTTGGTGCTTTCAGTGGACTATGCATGTAAATGTGTGAACCAGCCACATGTAAACCAGTATAATAACTTGGGAGCAATGCAAGAATTAGAAATGGCCTGTCAAAAAATGGACACAGTCCATTATAGAGTCTGTTTGTTCAGTAGATGCACTTACTTCTTTCAATTAGGTGTATCCTGGCAATTATCCCATTTTATCATTAGACCCAAAGCCTTCCTGTCATAATCCCTGTCAAAGCAATCTGACAACAGATTTCCATATTTTTCTGAGCTTCATTTAATGTTTGAGATTGCATCTGCAGATAAATTCTGTAACAGAAAGTGCAAAGTACAAATTATGCAAAATCAAAGCAGCTGAACTCCAGGCTACCAGCCAAAAGCCTATTTGGGAACCGTCCCATTTGTCAAAAGATTTACAATTCTTTTTAGTCACTCTTTAAGCCAGTAAGCCAGCTGCATATCCAAGTCAGAGACCTCAATTTCTCAATTTTTGTTTAGAAAGTAACTTTTGTGTGGTTACAGGTATCACAGATTTTTTTTTCTACAACTAATTTACTAAGAAAGAAGTTAAAATACTCACTGTCGCTCATGCTAATGAACATTACTGCAGAAAAATCATCCCCTGAAATCTGGGTCTCCCACCGCAGTCACTGGTTCCCTATAGCAGTAGTTGGTTCATCTATGTAGTTTCTTGTGAGAGCTGTGGGAACCAGGGGACTAACATTGGATATGTTGGTCCTTGTAATTAAACACATCTTAATTACACAATAGGCAATTCCAGTATATAGATCCGCATTTTGATTTTTTACTACCAATATAATGTCATGAAAAAAGAGTTACAAGAATATTTAAAATGACAGCAATGTGAATACTTGGGGTCTGTGGAAAAATTGTCTTACATGAAACTGTACTAAAGCCTATTATATATCAGTAGATTTTCCCATGGTAATCTCACTTCAATGATGGATATTTAGATACAATGAGAACACATTATTAAACTACAGCAGAAATCAACCAGGATCACTAGGAATATGGTGGGTTGCAATTTTTCATACATTTGTAGAGTTTTTCTTAATGAAAATAAATAGAAATAACCTAGTACTATCTCTTTAATTGCTAGGGAAATTACAAGATATTGAATTTATAGTGGAAGTGTACATTGGGTAAAACGAATCTGGTTTGATCAGTCATTTTCCTTCATGTATAACTCCCAATAATAATACAAAACTGCTGCTGAATATCATTACAGACAACAAGCAGGCAGTATTCAGATAGCCATATGTGATGGCCTTGCGGTTTGTGGTGTGGTGCCCATTTACCAGTCCAGTACCCGTCTAAGGCCGCTGCATATGGCAGCATATATGAAATTGACAGCAGTCAAGTTGAGTGGTTTTAGAAAGCTTTATGTTTGTGATCCACTGATTACCCCCATCCTGTTACTGACACACTTCCAAACTGTTGATAATACATATAGGATTGTCAATAGTATAAGACTTGTATACCCACTGAGCAATTATTAAAAAAAATAGGAGGGCAACCCAAGCTCACCAAAACAGATAGGACAATCTCACTAGTTTTCATAATGTGCCAGCTGTCCAATAATTTACAGTTGTGCTAAGCTTTATAGTTAACGGTTGCTTATTGCGTCTTACTGCTTTAATTTCTGTTTATATTTTCATAACAATGATCAAAAAAGCTTTCATGGTTTCTGTGCAAAAAAAGACAAAAGAACAGCTTATGTTTTGTAATATATAAAACATTTGTCTTGTGTAAAAAATTATATATATATATATATATATCACACTGTAGTTAAAGCCTGGAACAAGCTAAGAATAAGTATGTTTTGAAGAAGAGTAATGGAGGAATTTGCATGCACACAACCTGTTTGAGACAGCAGCATCTTAGGATGAGTTGTGCTACTGAAAGTGAGAGCCACTTAAAAATATCATAAATATAATGCAAGGCAAACTGAGCTGAAAGAAGCGTAGGCAGCAACATCTACAAAGCTTGAAATTCTTTTTTTTTTTTTTTTAGACTAAAGGTGAGTAAAGATGATAGCGCTAATGCCTTGGCTTATAGGAAATGTGTGCTGATAGAACTACATGGGCTGCTTTTGCCAATCCCCACAAGGAAACAGCAAGCCTTCTGACTTTCATTGTGATTCAATAGCTTTATTATATTATAAGTCCCCCATAAAAACCCTGTGGATAAAGCTTAAAGGAAAAAAAGGCAACTGTTACCATAATACATTTTGAAATATGCTGCAATTAATTGAGAACATGCTAATATATATTACATTACATGGGCTACTACTTGTTTTAGCTGCATCTGGGGTAAATAGGCCCTAACAGTTTAATAAAAGAATGCTAATCATTTTCCCCATGATTGTTGGAGGGGACCTGCAAAACCTAACACATTCATTTTTCCTGTGGACTGCTTCAGGAAAAAATATCATAGTAGACAAATGACATTGTGAATTACCTGGATGATATCAGCAATAGTACTCTTCATTTCTTTAGTGGTTTATTTAAAATCATATCCCTTTTATGACACATTCTAATAGTCAAATAGCTCTGTGTACTATATGGGCAAACAAAACAATAAAAGAGTATATAATACACTCCGCATCGTTTATGAGAAACAAGCATCAATTACCATTTACACCGTTATCAATCCATTCAGATGTATTGGTTGTGATGAAAAAAGTGATATACGTACATGGGAATTTTGCTTACCTTTCCTTGACCTATGAGAATTATAGGCACAAAGTAATTTTCAGTCCCTATACCAAAGATAAGCCATTAGCAAAAACATATATCAAGGTTATTTTCTATTGGTAAACATCTAAGCAAAGACACCCAGAGGGCAAAAATAGTGACCATTCCAATGACAGGAAGAAAAATCCTGTCGATAATGATGCCATGGCCAGAGCCAAAAATTATTTGATTCTGAGGATTTCCAGTTTATTGGTTTACTTTAGGTTAGTTGTCATATCTCCCACACCTTCCTATGCTGATTTTCACCCCCAGATGCAGCCCAGACCTATATTATTCATCCTTTGAACAGAAGGTTACTAGAGACCATGTTGAGACCTGCCATGCAGTCAATGCTTTTTTTTCTGAATTACCTAATATGGAGCATTTAATTTTCTTTTTGATACTGAATTTACTATGCAGCATGGTCTTGGCCAGAGACAGAGAATCAGTATGAACCTTCGCAGATCCCTTGATCCCTCCTGAGGTTTCCTGAATTGGGTCCAGCGTAATCCTGGTCCTTCATTCCGGCACAGAGGAAGTGCTAAGCGCCGCCATCTTTATTGCCCTTTTGCACCTTCTTCCTACATCACCTGATCTCACACAGCACAGGTGATTTAGATGGGAATAAAAGAGTCCCGGTTTGTGTATGCATGGGATCTGCATTGTTTTTTTTACCCCATTGAAGAAAAAGCTCCTTCTGCACATGCCTGAGATCAGGCATCCATAGAAGGAGCAGCCAGAAGCCTCCATGGATGCAGGACATATGTATATGTAAAAAATTTTAGTTTAGGTCCGTTTTAAAGTTTTTTTACAACTTCAATTGCTGTGCTTGTTTTTCTTTACATATCCACATGTACTAGAGTAGAAATTAACTATTAAACCTTCATACACCAAAGCACTACCAAGGAGTGTTGTTGTGAGTTTCTGCTACTCCTTGACTGCTGTCAAGCACTTGTTACATATGATTTGTTTTAATCCCAATGTGCTTGGCAAAGCTTTTTATTTGGGGTGTGCTTTGTCAATCTAAAATGACTTTAAATGACAGTAATTGTAGCCAATACTGCAGTCCTCATTCACTTGAACACATCACCTCAAAAGGGTCCCCCTACTACTGTAAAATTTGGAACTCCAACAGATAAAGCATGGGTCCTTTTTGAACCTGAACAAAATGAAATATGTTATATATAAACATATAGGTAATTACAGAGCAACACTAGTAAATCTTGCTTCTTAATAACCTTTAGCAGTTTCTGACATCCTGTGTTTGAGTGTTCCTTTCCGTTGAGATATATGGGAAAGAAACTTTGGATTTCATGGTAAAATAAGCTGTTAGAAAATATGATGTTGATATTAAGCTGTCACTATGTGTGATGATTGGCACATGAGGTATTTTATGATAGGGCCATTACATAGTTGAAAAGACTATAATAAAGCTGTATTTGGAATGGCATTTACCTTCCTAAAACTTGATAAATGTTCCTGCATGATGACAGCAGATTTAGCTTTCTACATTTCCTCCTCTCTCACACAGTATTATCAGAGTGGTGATTGCCATACTTTTTACACAAATGTAGAGTTGTACATACAAATTACCGATGAATACTCACTATGAAAAAGAGTGCTATATAAAAGTACCTGCCTCAATGAAAATGCAGCCAACAAAAGAGTTTCATTTTTGAGATGGAATTTTAGCAGTTTTATGTAAAAAGCATCCTTCATTGTATTTTGATCAGGCTACAGTATATCTTAAGCCAAAAAACTGATTTATAAAGAGACAATGGCACCAAATGTACATTAATTAGGATAAAACACACTGAAGTGATTTCTCTGTCATTATTACGGCATGCATATACCAGGTTTTAAGTGTACTTTATCACTACTTCCACATGAATAGGGACCAGTGTCTATAGGCATAAATAGTTTAAGTTCAACTTTACCAATCAGATTTGAGTTAGCAAAACTAACTACATCTCAATGCAGGAAATACAAAAAGAATTTTAATATTCCAGAAAGTCATTGTACTCCTAATTTTATGTTTGAGCTGAAAACTTAGTAGCTTTGCTACACGAAAATCCCAGCAAACAATGTCAGCCTTTCCTTTTGAAACACAGAACACCACCTATCATCCACCTCCTTTCTGAGCCACTACACATACAGGTAGTCCCCGAGTTAAGTACATCCGACATACAGACTCCTAGATACGAACGTGGGCTTCACAGCTCATGCAGGAGGGAGGCTTGATGGGGTGGAGGGGGGCAGTTTGCTGCCTGACCACTATGCCCCTGCCCTGCCCCTCAGCTACTGCTCCTGAGTGGACAGGGGCTGGATGGGGCAGTTTGCTGCCTGCCAACCATGCCCTCACCCTGGAGCTACTGCTCGTGTGCAGGATAAAGGCTGGATGGAGAAGATGGGGGCTTTTGAATGCCCACCCACCACACAGCCTTGCAGCGGAGGTGACTGTGTGGTGGGCAGATGGTGAACTGCCCCTCTCCGCCCCCATTCATTCTCAATAGAAAGCCTGCTTGTACTGTATATATATAGCAGGAAGATGTCTGTCATCAGTACAGTACACAAGATGTGCTGATGAGTGGTGCCTTCCTGCTGTGTTAGTGTAAACTGTACAGTGCTCTGAAGAAGAGCTCATCTTCACCCCCTTTATCAACTCCATCAAGTTTACCAAAAGGTTTGCCAATATTTTTTAAGGCTGTACTGTTTTTGAAAATGGCTAGGCATTTACTGTGCATGCACAGAAAGGTAAAACTAAATATTATTTTGAGACAAACATCTCTCCTAATTGCATTTATTAAAATAATGTAGCTGTTCCGACTTACATTCAAATTCAACTTAAGAACAAACCTACAGTCCCTATATCGTATGTAACCCGGGGACTACCTGTACTAATCTCACATCAAAACATGGGTACTACCTTGGTTTTCAAAGGGCTACCAACTACTGTTACTGCTTTTAAGGAAAGGGCTCTTGGGAGATGTAGTTCTGGGGAAAAGATTTCATAAGGAAATACAAACTCTCAGCAGTTGTTTATAACAAGAATTTTTAAAGCCAGGTGATTATATACAGAAAAATAATTTTAAAATAACAATTATACTGTGGGCTTGCACTAGAGAAGAAGATTTAAGGCTACATTTTGTTAAGAAATGAACTTGTAGGACCTGATTTATTGAAGCTCTCTATAAATGTTGAAGACTATCATGGGTGAACCCAGGTGATCCAGCATATTTGTAATGGATTTGCCAACATTTGCCAAGCGATTTTAGGAAATCCACTCCAGGATTGCTGGATCACCCAGGTTCTCCCACTATAGTCTATCTTCTTCAGTCTTAAAAAAACTTTAATAAATCAGGCCTACAATGTGATTTAGAGTACGTCTGAAAAAAAACAAAAAAATAAAATGAGCAAAAACGGAGGCTATACTTTACCTTTTATGTATGTGACGGAGATGGACCCATCTTGGAACCTACTGGTTCTGGTAACAGGCTCGGCTTGAAGAACAGCAGTCTAGTTTTTCATCTCTCAGCTCCCCCTGGGTGGGGGGGGCTTGGTTCAGTGACGATTTTGGTTTATAAAAACATTCACAAACAATTTGACTACAAGAAGCGCAAACAAATAGGATTTCTTTAAAAGCTTCCTTCATCTGCAATTAGCGGTCTATTTTACCCATGTAAGATTGTTCCAATGTGGATATACTTTTATATATCTATATATACCGTACATGATGATTTAGGATTACATGATATCACCTGAACTTTGATGTAATTTGTTTGGTCTGATGAAGCAGGCTTTGTTCTGTGAAAAGTGTTATTATCTTCTATATTCATGTTGAACCCAATAGATGTTCATTTCGGTGTTCAAGCAATTCTGAATTCTGTGAAGTGTATCAATCCAAATGATGCAATACAGCAATATCAATACAGCACAGTACTCTGGTAAGCTGTAGATGCTTAGCAGCACAGTGGCCTGAACATTGTTTGTTACACTTGGTGAAACCATAATTGGTAAATGATCAGAGTTACACGATTATACTTTATTTTCCATATTGAAAGTAAACTCAAGATGGCTGACCTGGTGAAAACGAATGACCTTTAAAAAACTAAAGGCTAATCTCACCTTTGTTGAAAAAAATTAAATAACCTTTCTCAGTTTTCAGTTAATTGAAATGACCTTTTTAGTTCCATCTGCATCTAGCTATGAATTTCCTAAATTGGTAAAAAAAGCATTCAGACATGTCCAATTATCCCAACATTCTGTACTGTCAGTTCCCTAAATTTCTTGCTCTGGTGATTGGCTGACTGCTGCTAGCATTTTGCTTGTTGTACAATCCTGGGACATTATGTTAGTATTTCAAGAAGACCATCCAGTTGCCTGACCCAATCTCCTGGCCTGGGGTCTAGCAACCCTATTTTGATTTAAGGCCTGCTTTAATGATATCATATTTGTTAATCAGAGACATTTTGCTCATAATTATGATGTATTGATGATGATTATGGATGCAGCTGAATGTATTCTGAAGATTGTAAACTTGTGAACAAGTTTGTTTCTCAAATTTTATGAACCCAGTCTCATTCGCCCCGGAGTCCTCTTCACATCAATTCTCTGAACCAGCTTTAAATCATGCGTGGTCAATATGTGTCAGCAAGTTTTCAGGTCTCAGCAGGTAATAAAAAAACAAAACTGGACAACAACTAAAAAACTGTTGCAACAAAAGGTGTTTGAAGCAGAAAAGTTGGGTGAAATTTGGTCAGGTTGGTTGAGAATTTTCACCAGATTTGGAAACTGTTTTTTTATTTATTTTACACAAAGCTCAGCCAATCCTAACTTAGTCTGGCAGTTAGATTGGCTGAACACAAGTTTACCTGTCAATGACAGATACAGTGCACTGTTATATATTGCATCTGTACTTGAATTTCTCAATCTCAAATTCTCAAAATCAAGTTTCGATCTGAGGTTGGCATAGCTCTGTTCTGATACAGAAACAAATCTGATTTAAACTATCTTATCAATACTAGTTACTACCCTATAACAGGAATGTCTGATTAGGGACCTTGATGGTCGAATATTTAGATATTCTTTTGATGAAAGGTGTAAATTTATAATAAAAAAAAACTAATTTTGAAATTGAAATTACATACACATGGTAAAGTTTGTATGGGGTATTAGTGATTAGGTATACAAACCTTTTTTGCTGCCATTGTAGTATGTAGTATCATAATGTATGCAGCTACAGTGGTAGCTTTGAATAGTTCACATTTTAAAGAGTGGACTTCAAGCACTGTAATATAAGAGATTACGTCTGCACCTGAGAAATTAATACATTTGGGTGAAGAAAGACTTGTCTTTGTGTGGTTCACTGCAAAATTCCAACAGTCACGTTTTTATATACAAACACAACATTACAATGCATATGCTTACAGTTTTATTTAGTTTTTGTTCTGAGTACATGGAGGGCTTTTTTCCTTACAAAGGTACCGTGTTTTCCCGATTTTAGGACATCCCCATTAAGTAAGCCACCCCCGATTTTTAAAAAAATAATTAAAATAAGACACTCACCCTTTTATAAGACAGCTCCGGGTATCTGATCCTGCATGTGTGTCCTTTATGCTGGCTGCAGCGTGTGAGTGATCATGAGTGACTTTCAACAATAAATGTGTACTGTAGTCTTCTTCATGGAAAAATAAGACATCCCCTGAAAATAAGACCCAGGGCATATTTTGGCATTTCAAAAAATATAAGAGAGTGCCTTATAATCGGGGAAACAGGGTAGTTGACCAAGGATCACAGCCTGAAATAGTTCATATTCACTGTGAAAGAATCTTTCAGCTCATTACCTTTCAATAATGTATAAATAAAGAAGGCTGCTTTGTAAGGACAAAGAGAAGCAGACAACTTATAACCACACACCTGTGTTGTTTTCTTTTTGTATTTTCTGGAGTAAACTTTGCGTGGGTAAAGTGGGAGAATGTGAATTTATTGAACACTCATTCAATTTCCAATTACTGATCTGTACAAATTGTGTTGCTTAAAGAAAAGTTTTACCTTTTGTGTGACCAGAATAAAACATATTTTTAAAACTGAACACCACAAAAACATATTAAAATCTCTGAATTTTCTTTAACATATGAGACTGAGATGACTAAATAGAGATCAAATCTGTCAGGACTTGCGAAACAGCAGCAAATTGCAATACTTAAAAATCAATAGACAGTTAGGCCCTGATTTATTAAAGCTCTCCCAGGCTGGAGAGAATACACTTTCATCAGTGTAGCTGGGTAATCCAGAAAACCTGGAATGGATTTCCCAGTCATTAGCTATTTGTTAGCAAATGTTTTTAATCCTGGACCAGATCCATTTCAGGTTTGCTGGATCAACCAGCTTCACTGCTGAAAGTGTATTCTCTCCAGCCTTGGAGAACTTTAATAAATTAGGGCCTTAGAGTCAATAGACACTTAAGAGACAATGACACTTTAAAAATCTTTACAGTCTACAGTTATTAGTAAATGATGGCCATAGCGTAGTTGTTCTCACTCCAACAAGTGCAGCAATACCTGATATGTGTTGCACAATTGCTGTTTAAATATCTATAATTGTGTCATCTAGTTAACATTTATACCTAATTTAAAGCATACCTAAACCCCCCAAAAAATGTAATATGGGTTACATAAGGTGATCCTTCAGAGAATATACTTCTTGTACTTTTGTATCTAGACTCATTTCCCCACTGTATGGATGTCACACAGGGTAGTCTTATGTTGATCCTCTTTTATCTAAATTAGATGGTGGATTGAGAGGCTAGACATTTCCTCAAGACAGACAGGGTTCTTTGTTTTCTTTTCAGTTCACAGAAAAAAATGCTGTATTTCTGGTAAAATCAACAGGTGTTTTCTGTACTTGCTTTAGGTTTTAAACACCCCTCCCTCCCCCAAAAAACAAGCTCTGCAGACTGTAAATGTATTTTCTGTAAGGATATATATATACAAGGTATATATACCTGGCTTTTTGTTCTATTGTTTCCCCTCAAACTACATGTGTATTTGAACATGTTCATTGATTGAGAATAAAAAGATTGCTGCAGTGCTTTGTTTTATCTACCCAGAGGATGTGTCTGTAGGCAGGCAGAATAATAATTTTCCTGACAAATACTACATCTGCGTACAAGAAAACATCTATTAACACAGGATATGTACTGCTTCATATTGTGTTGCTGTAAGAATAAAAAAAGAACCTTCTATGTGATTATAAAAGACACTTTATAATACATATTCACACAGTTATTACAAATCCATGCAATCCCGGGACAAGTGTTTTTAACTCTCCATTTGATTTGTAAATCTCTGCAATTTATTACCAAGTGATCTATCTATAGCCTGCTCTAATGCAGAGGACTGGGAGGTAAAGTCATGGCCAATTCCACCTGCTTGATAATATAGCAACTACACAGCCAGACCATGTCCAACCTGTCAATCAATCTTACTATTTAGCTATATTCAGGCCAACATTTATTTCCTAGCTCAAATCTGCAGTCCATGTTAGCTCCTGTGCTCAAGCATTCTTTGTCTGTATTGACTCCACTTTGTTTCTGGCTGCCCTGATCTGCCTTGGTCAGCGAACATTTCCACAGGTTTGACCAAAAAACATGAACTGGTACTCCTTCCAATAAAGTCCATCAATACCCTAGGGGAATGTGCTCTGTGGAGGATAGGGTGGTGTGTAATTTACCTTTTTAGGGTGCACACCCTCTACAAAGTGCAGATAGCACAAAGGGTTCACTATCCATATTGTGTTCCTTGACATACATTACTCTTCTGTTGCAGCTTCATCGTATATTAAGATGAGGATGTTTGTCTTGCTTTCCAACAGTTGGCTTTGTATGTACCAATTTTCCTCCAATGTAGGGCAAGAAAAAAAATATTTACATTAATTATATTTGATAAAAACATATTTGTATTATATTATGTGCAAAATAGTGTTGTGAGTATAATAAATACCTTGACCCTTAGTCTGTGAAATATTGTACTGCAGTTTTAACTACCAGCAATTATTTGGGACAGAAATCTTGAGATTGAAATGTTTGTATGGATTAGTTAATGCAAATATTATGCTAACAAAAGCAGCCTACTGTGTGCTTCATGCTGGCTAAAAGAAAATTAATATGTTATTAGCACCTCTGTGATAAGATTTTTTTTGAGGATGAGGGCTAACTACTGTAGTCTAATAGTTTTCCTGTATACAGAAGTTTTTTTTAAAAAGTTTAGCGGTGAGTTACAAAAGCAGTTTAGGTACTTCACATATTAAATGAATTATCATTCTGCAAGGGATTATTCACTTTACATATGGAGATTCTCAGCCGTATTAGCCATCCAACCATATGCAAACAAAAATCATGTTTTTTCTTACATAATTTACTTGCATGTAGTTGGGTATGTTTTGCTAAGAGAAGTAAATCAACTTCATTAGTACTTGTGTCACCCTGTTATTGTAAAGTGATCTGTCTTTAAACTGTCTTTACTTTATTTTCTAGCAGATAGTAAACTACTATTCCTTTGTGCCACCAATGGATATTTATATGAATACTGAATACACCCGAATCAGGGCATCTATGAGCCCCTGGAAAGTCTATTTTGCTGAATGGCAGAGTTAGATTCACTGATACATAATGTCCCAGGATGGTCTCTATTGGATCCCATTGGGAAACGCGTGGGATAGTCAATGACATCAATGCTTTCATCATCCAGGAACTGACTACACACTCCGACCACATGAGGTTTGGCATTGTCATTGTCTCCACTATATCAGGGTTGAGTCTGAGGATTTCATTCTGGTAAGAGATAGTAGGTAAGATGACCCCGGGACAATTACTAATCCACTGCCAAACTTGTCATGCTGGATGATGTTGCAGGTAGTATACCATTCACCACAGCGTCACCACAAAACCTGCTCTCAGCTCTAAGGAGAACCAATGGCAAACCTTCCAATTGTGGAATTCTCTGGCAAATCCTAATCGAACTGCAAGGTGTTAGGCTGTAAACACAGGTCCCACTACAGGATTTTGGGTTTACATGCCACTCTCATGGAGTCTGTTTCTCACAGTTAGCTCAAAAGCATGCACACAAGTAATCTGCTGGAAGTCATCTTGTGGGGCTCTGGCTGAGTTACTCCTGTTCCCTTCTGCACAAAGACACAGATATTGTACCTCCTGCTGGGCTATTGCTAGTCTGTGACCTTGTCCTTCTTTTCTTATGTACATACATGTCTTCTGTTCTCTCCTAATAATTGATAATGTGCTGGGGGCAAACTTACTTTCAACAGCATGTGCCAACCTAGAAGATTCAAATTGATCAAGTGTCCCCATTTTTTGAGCAATGTATTTTATGCACCATATAATTGCATTTGGTAATAAATACATATTTTATTTATTTAACTTATTTAACTTTATTCTGGTCCTTTGTTGTTTACTTGAGCACAGACATTAAGATTATAAACTCTAACTGCACAACCCAACTGTTCACTGATTCATAAATCAGCATAATGTAAAATTTGCTGCTACTGCCCCCTTCCCTCCAAAATAAAAAAGAGATTAACAAATATCTAAGCTTGCCTTGTTTTTTAGTTATTGCAATGCCAGTGAATTCAAGAAAAACGGAAGTACAAATGTCAAGCGGACTGATTATTGGAAAGATTATGAGTTTGAATAAAATGCAAACAATACATCTATATTAAGGATCATTCTTGCAGGCTGCTCATAGATAACTTAAATTTTATGAGAAAACTATGAGATATATTTATGGTATTCAATAAAATTTAGCTCTTGGGAAAAGGTAATAAAAATTACAGACTTATTTTTTTGGTATTTTCTGCAGTTACCTATTTTTTTTTGCTAGAAAAAAACTCCACTAGAAACATAATAATACAAAAGGTACATGTTAGTACATTTTTTAAATAAAATAGGAAAGGGTTATTACCTCTGTCAAGATCTTACTCACTGATCTGATTCACTCCATTTATTTGTCCTAGTGACCATTGTCCCCAAGACAGAAAGTGAGTTGTTAATAAAGTGATAGGATAGGTGCAAGAAAACCCTTCAGTAGTGTTGGTGTACAATTGACCCGAATATGGTTCTTCGAATTCGGATAGACCCAACCCCAAAAACACGGGATTTGATGGCACAAAATCATGGGTAAAAAATGTGTTAAAAAAAATTAATGTTAAAGTAATGTATTGAATGTGTGTGATTTGTTTACCTTTTATTTTTTTAAAGGTTATCCCTCAATACCAGGATGATTCCCACGGCTGCCATGGGAATCCTCCTGTCAGTGTGGAATCCCCAGGCACTAGAGGTTAAATGGGGACAAGTCTCCCCTTTCATCACCTCTAGTGCTCTGTGACTGGCTGGGGAAAGGTAAACCCTGATGACAGCTCAAGCGTCATCAGGATTTTCCTTTCCCCAGCCAATCACAGAGCACTAGAGGTGAATGAATGGGCAGACTTGTCCCCATTTAACCTCTAATGCCGCGGATCGCACAGTTTTCTTATTGAGAAGATCCCAGATGCTAGAGGTTAATTACCCTCTAGTGCCGCGGATCACACACTGTTCTCATTGAAACGATCCTCGGCACAAGAGTTTAAATGGGGACAAGTCTCCCCATTCAAAATCTCTAGTGCTCTCTGATTGGCTAAGGAAAGCTTTCCTATTTGTATGTTTATTGCAATGGGTCCAGGGAATACATGGGATTTTGAGGCAAACATTTAGAACAAGGTATCTGCAGGCACCTCTATTTACTAGCTGTTACTAGAACCGTATAACTAGCTGCCTTGCTTTACAAGTCTCAAGGGTGATCATGTCAATCTTCAGTAAAATGTTTTTTATGCTGAAATGATAACACTACTATGTTCACCCCTCCCATAAAACGGGTAATATACTGATATGATTGTTTATAATTAAAGTTTTGATCTCTAGTATTTACTGACATGGCATTTACCATGTTTATTACCTTAGGATCAGCAAAACACTGTGGCAAACCCCACATGCCACAGTGGAGACCGGTGGTGATTGTTTAAAACACCCTAATTACCCGTTTCTCTGCAATAGCAACTGTTTTATATGTGCAGTTGTAATTAATGGGCAGTGTATGCCACAAATAAGTATGGATGATCAGTTACTTTATATTCTAATGAACAAATTATTCTAGTGATCACTAATTTAGAGGAATTATGGTATGGCAAAAAAAACATACCATAAAATTGGTAATTCTCTCAAGAATTTAGAACAATAAAAGTGGTGATTGGAATAGATAAAATGTCAAATCAAAAAGTGGTGATCCAGATCAGATCTCCTAACTTCAGAGTTGTTGTAAATTAAATATCCCACCTCGGTCCTTGTTTTTTTTTCTACAGGGCTTGCGTGCATTGACCAATTTACTCCTATCATGCGTCAGGCTCACCCATAGGGATAAATGGATGTTCAAGGTGAAAAGGACGTTTCTGGGACATTTTCTTTTCAAAAGCTGTGTGGAACTAGGCAGGGGTACACAACAAATATCCTTGGAATGAGCAGGAAGGCTGCTCTTCGGTATGTGGGAGTTATTTAAACTACAACTGTAGTAAAGGTTCAGTTGTCTTCTAGGTAGCATGATACAAAACAATAAATCAGGAACAAGCAGAGAAGAACAACATTGGTGCTTAAGATGACATTGCCTTTTAAATGACATTGATGTATTCCCTAGTATAACATAAAAATGATATTGTTAAAAACAAAGCACGTGTAATTTACAATTACTAAACCAATTCTTGTTTAACAGCTCGCTGAAGTGAACAAAGCAATTTTTCCACAGAATGCATTCACTTGGAGTGTGATTTTTTAGTTGGCGAAGACAGTAGTTTACCTGGCAAAATGTAATGGCTTCCATCTGACATAATAATTCAGAGGCCATAGTAAATGATGGCCTGGCTCTGTGTGATTCCCAATAAAAAAGAGAAAGCTTTCTGAGTGACAAGAAGCACACAATGGGTGTGCCAGTCTCCCATTCTGAAAGGGTCATGGTCTGGGAGTAAAAAATAGACAGTACATGGTGGATCTCCCTGACATTAATATCTTTCCCGACAGTATTGTTAATACTCAGTTGCTTAAAACTGCAGTTGACTTAGAAACTATAAGACAAATATTCTGTCTCGCATGAAAATATCGGCAAGAAACAGGGTGTTTCAGAATAGACATAATAACATTTTACAAGTATTTCTGTTGTATTGTGCTTTTTTCTTTTTGCTGTTTTTTTTCCTACTGTGAGCAAAGTGACCTAGTCAGAATTATTGTTATAATATTCAAAGCAAGAGGTAGAGAATTTGACAGCTCGTAAATAATAACAACATAACTATCAAAAGAATTGTCTTTTCTGAACAGAGTTAAAAGTAGATGCAAACCCGAATGGCATTTAATTTGGTAAAGCCCCGTGTATCATAAACATTTTTTAATAAATACTTTGCAGCTTTTTTTTTATTCTTTGTTGCATGCAGTGCTGCCGATATCCTGCCATCTCTAGGCAGCCACTTTCTATCTACTTGCATTTGAGCGATGACTGCATACCTTTTCTCAGAGCAGGTCTGATGGAGACAACAATGGACCATGCCTGCATAATGTATATCAGAACAGCTACTTGTACTTTCCATCTAAAGCCCCTGTGACAGGGCAACAATACAGAAGTACAATTGAAAGACAGGATTCAAAAACCAATATTCTGTATCAAAAATTGCTGAAATCATATATTTTATTTTTATGAAAGCTGCAGATTTAAAAATATTAACAATGACCTATGAAATCATATTTTTAATAAGTAAAATAATAATTTGAACTATTTGGTTTTAAAATTCAAACTATGGCCGTATGCTTTTTAAATAAATCAAGATAAGACATGGGTGTTAGAAATGTGGAACTGCATTCCATCATTAAAAAGTAGAGGACTAGAAGCCTGTCTTTAGACCATGGATTATTACTATTATTATTTTTACAAAGGGGCTAACATATTGCACAGCGCTGTAGAAAAATTAGAGGCTGCAAATGGCAAACCTGTATATATAGCATGTGCTAACTCGGAGCAGGGAATGAGGAATCCGCCCTATTGAGCCTACAATCTAGATTACAGATCTAAGGACTCTCTAAGGAAGTCATGGAAGGAGCCATGGGAGGACTTTAGTATTGGAAAAATACCGGTGGAAAGCGAGAGGTTTAACATTTCAGCTAGTCAGACCAGGGTGGACGAGCGGACACAAAGTAAGTGAGAGGGGTTTGAGTGAAGTAGAAAAGAGACAACTTAATTTTAACTAACAAGGCTGAAGGAGGTAATAAAGTAACTGAAGGCAGGAAGGTGTAGGTGGTATGGAAGTGGTGAGCTAAGGTATAAGGTTTCAGTTTGTTAATCTTTTGTTTTTTAATGGTTATGTACTATTTAATGAATAAAAAAAAAAAACATCAATCATGCAGGTTATTTATTGCAAAAGGGACAGATTATGTCCCCTTTACAGTAAAAAAATAAAAATAAAACATGCCATTTTTCTATAATGTAAACTGCCCTGCCCGGACAGGAGTTACATCATTCTGGCCTGGCACTCAAGATTGCTGGAGATCATAAACCCAGAAGAGGACCAGGTGAAAATGCTGGGACCACGATAGAGTGCGGCGAGGGAGACAAATTTGGCAAAGAGGCATCATGGGTTGGATGCTTGGGGGGATACAAATGCAGAGAAGAACATCTACTTGACAACAATAATCACAGTGCTGAATTAGGTTTGCCCTATTACAGATCTGCAAAGTTCAAAACTACCCATTAGTGTAAATACTGGTCCGGCTAATAATGGTTCCACTATTAACAGCAGACAGAAGAATGAAAGGAGAGTACCTAGGCTTGTGTGTTGGAAGATATTTGTAGGCTGCTATAATTTAGTTACACTGCTGAACGTCAATCTTACCTATTTTAGGAAATTGCAAACCTAACTGCAGCCTGTTTACTGCATGGTTTAATAGGTTTACCATTTGGATTTACAAAGATGGGTTTGTGTTCATTTTGTGACAGGTCTGCGTACAGGCATTATTTTCTCTTATTAAGAGAAATCTCTACTGAGAGATTTATAATGTCCCCCAAAACCTAAAAAGCTAGTCGACTGTCTATCATTACAAAATAAATGTTATTTTGGGGAAATAGCATAGAATAATTATATTCTTTCATTCAAATTGATTTATTTAAAAATTTGTATGACATGTATGCAACACACAGTGTACACAGCTGTCTGCAAAAGGCATTCTATACTTAACAGGAAGACACACTCATTACTGATTTGCTATCTGGACTTACTGTGGCCATTAAGGGGCTCATTTGTTAAGAAGAGTGAATATCATCATTATGCACTCACCACTATTCCTCCTAGCAAAACTAAACTAAATTTGGTTACTTTTTTTCCCTTTACAACTAGTATAATAACACTTCCCTCTGCAGTGTCGTAAAAGTGAGGATAAATCAAAAGTGGTGCATGCCAATATAGGTCAGTATAGCAATTGGTGTTGTTATGTAGGCTGGGCATGATAGTGTGGCATCCTCCTGAACCCCTGGAGTCAATGGCATGCTCCATGTGCATTCACAGGATTGTGCTGCATGACCTCAGAAGAGGAAAAAAAATAAAGAGATGGCACTGAATATGGTGGTGCAGATGTCAGATGATTTCAGAATACAAGACATGGCTGTTATGGGTAGTAGACCCTTATTAAGGATGGATAAACAGGGTACAGTCTTCAAATCTCAATTAATAAAACATAGTTTCATGATGTAAAACACAGCTGTAGAAACAACCTTTATAAATGTTCTTTATAAAGTACAGATGTAAACAAAGTATGCAAAATAAGCTTTAAATGAACCTGTTTGACCCTTAAAATTGCCCTATTTGTGGTTTTCAAGCTCCTTAGTACTATAAAACGCATTTATGGCCATATCATTCAGAAGACCTTGCCAGCATGTCTTAAGCAAGCTTTGCTTAGCATTGTACATGGAATATATCTCTCCCCTGCCTCAGAGTATTCAGAAGATTACAGCTAAACCCTTTAAATACTTGCAAACACTTTGCAAGAAATACACAGTCAGTCAACACAGCCATTTACAGGATTTAAAATAAAAGTCACCTTGTTCATAGTCACTTTTCAATAGAAAGAGATAAAAAGGAAAGAAAACAATGTGCAAAGTCTGTTTGCTGTACTAAAATGTTAATGCTATTATGTGGAAATTAGAAGTCCATACAGTCCACTCTACTATTACTGTATTAGGGGTAAAGATCGTTTAGCCAATCCAGAAAGGTGGAATTCCCCTCCTGCTATTTAAACAGGTGTGCTTGTGGCATTGCATGTTATTTCATTTCACTGTGTTTAGTGGGGAAACCCTAACCAAGCATCGAACCCCTGCACAAACTGCTTGCAAATGCTTTGGAGATGCTTGCACAAAATTCTAGTGATGCAATGCAGTTATGATTCGATATATTGCAAAATGTCATTATACTTAAAGCATAGTGATATATTGCAATTTTTCAATCTAACTTTACAAAAACTTTGTTTCCAATTGTTACATCATTAGTTAATAAAAGGATATATTTAATCTTCATTTTGCTAGGTCTAAAGGTTTTTTTTTTAATAGGTCATATGTTTCTATTAAGTGAATATTTCACAATCTTTCACAAACATCTAACCCAAGTAGAGAACAGAAATGTCAACAGAGCCTGAAATACCAGTAAGAAGTCAGCTGCACAGAAAAATCCTGGGTGTCTGCTCAATGAGGAACAGGGATAGACACACTGAGCCCAAAGCTGCCACTTATCAGGGGAAATCAAGCTTATTATGGTTAAAAACCCACTTTCACACATGCCAGATCCATGGGCCTTTCACAAGATGTTAGCAAGGCCTTTATACCTCGCTGTTTAAGATGTGCATGCAAAACAGGTGTACACCTATATCAATACAGACAACTTGTAATATTTTGGGTAGGTGCAGCAACTAATTCTGGGTAATTTAATGTAATAAGAGTTTTTCATCTTTACCCTTGCATTTTTTTATTATTTTTTTATTTTTTACTCAGTAACAAACGTGATTTAAAATTTAGCAAAGCAGGATATTTTCGGACATACCTAAAAAACTAGGTAGAAGTTAATTTTTAAAAACTACTTTAAAAAGTACAATTACAGAAAAACAGTTCAAATACAATAATGTAAGTAAATGTAATTAGTCACATTCCACATCTTTACTAGATCTTAAAAAGATACTGAAAAATAGCCCCTCCATTTCATATTATTTCTATCCCAAGACGAATTCCTTCAGTAGTATAAAATGCTAATTTTCTTTCAAATCCAAAATATATACATTGATTTGATCAATATGTGTTAGCAATTTTTTTGCTACTTCCATAAACCTAAACCTCAGCCCAGATTCACAGCACTTGACCCACTCTTATTCTATTCCCCATAGCAATGGTATGACTGACCTTTTATGGATATAGTCACACCTTTGGCACTGGCCATTCCCCCCTACCAATAGCCATTATGGTAGTAATTATGAGTGGTGATTACTGCTCTGGAGTGTGGAGGTTGTGAGATGATGACTGAGTTGCATTAGGTGGTTGGTGGTGGACTGCAAGATAAATTAATCAGTATTTATTGTTCACTCCAACCAGTGTTTGGTTTGCAGTTAAGCAAGCGTATTCCATTAAACCTCCAAAACTCTGACCACAGAAGAAAAAGAGTTTAAGGAGTTAAGCAAAAATCTACCCCATTGTAATCTTAAAAAAAAGATGTTGAAATCAAGTGTCTAGTCTGACAACCTACTACTCAACTTAGTGGGTATGCTGTACTTGTACTCGCCACTTTGTACTGGTGTGTCACACCAAACAGGTGATAAATGCTGTTATTGGAACTAACCTAATTGTAATTTTGTTGTAATAAGACTGATCAGTGAACTACTAGTCACTGAGAAACTCCTTTCTAATAGTTTTGGTTTTAAGCCAGCTCTAATAAATCATCAATTTATAATTACAAGAAAGGATAGATACAAAGAGGACTTTTTAAGGCTTGCCATTTAAGTTAATCACTTGATCCTGTTTTAAGATAGTTTGAGACAGCGTATTCCATAATACCTCTAAAACTCTGACCACAGAAGAAAAAAAGTTGTGCTCTTAGAAACAGAGGTGTGCTCTTAGGGTACTTTTTATTTGTAGTTGAATATCCAGGAAATATTGTGGACATTAAGCTAAGTTTAGTAACTCCCACTTATCTTTGTGGAGAGAAGAAGAACTTTCTAGTTGTTAATTCGTTTCTGTAGTACAGTAGCGTGTTTGCGTGTATCTGTCAGCTAGGCAGCTCAAATATCAATTGATCATCGATTTATTAAGGGTCTCCAAACTATCCCTTAAGGAAGCCTATTGACGAAATGCGTTGGTTTGGAAGACTGCAATACTATTTTTGATACAAGGGGATGTAAACAAATGTTGAAATTCTGCCCTTCAAATCACAATAAGTACACAACTGTGGAGGGGGAAAGGGGTAGGTTAGGGTTAGGTTTGGGGGAAGGATAAATTAATGTTTCATAAAAGTACAATTACTTTTTACTGCCAGATATTTCGAGAAACAAAACAGTTTGCAAAACAAATACTACAAGGTTACTATAAATACAGCTCCTTTGACTAACTGTATAGCCTATTTATCACTTTGCCTGTCACCTTCCCCTCTATATATATATACAGCATTTGGTCTTTAGCGAACATCTGGGGTACATCCATAGGCCAGGTCTGGAATATTAATTACAAGACTATCCACATTTTTTAACACCTAACACATAAAGATGCAAAGTTCTATTCATTTTAAAAACACACCTTTTGCCCATGGTTAAACCTAATGCTAACCTATCTATAAAACATAAATGATATTTCGAGCAATATTTTCATTATTAATGGTATTTGTAGAATGCTTACTATGGTCCTGTAAAAAACACAAGTACCCAAGGAAATTGGAATAAATACAATGATTAAGAAAAAAAGTACACCCTCTTTTATTTCCAAGGTTTTACACATCAGAATACAAAAAAACATTTAGTCAACAGGTTTGAAAAAACAAAAGCACAACTGATGTCACCTTGTCAGTTTTTTTCACAAAAATGAAACTAAAACAAGAAAGCTATGTGCAGAAAACACTCTGATTCATTAGCTTGTGAAACCACCTTTTTATGCAATAACTTCACATAATAGTTTTTTTGTATGACGTTAGCAGTCTGTCACATAGCTGTGGAGGAAATGTGGCCAACTCTTCTTTAAAACATTGCTTCAGCTTATTGAGGTTTGCAGGTATTGGGTTATGCACGCCACTTTAAAAGCCCTGCCATGGAATTTTGATCAAATTGACTTTGACCAGGCCAGGGCAACATCTTGATTGTTTTCTTTTTCAGCTATTATATTTTGGATTTGCTGGTATGCTTAGGACAACTATCCTGTTGCATAACCTAATTTCAGACTTTCAGTTTTATCGTTCATACAGATGGCCTCACATTTCACTCTAGGATACTGTGGTTTACAGAGGAATTCATGGTTGACTCAGTGACAGCATGGTGCCTAGGTCCGGTGGCTGCAACACAAGCCCAAATCATCACTTCACCACCGCACTGGACAGTTGGGATAAGGTGTTTGTGCTGTTATCTTTTAAACTTTTTCTAATTAGTCTGTTATGAACCTTAACATGCTAACTGAGGCCGTAGACACTAAAATGGAGCTTTTGAGTTATTTGCAGTTTCTTTGAGCATTGTACAATTTGAACTTGGGGTGAATTTGCAGGGATGTCCACTAATTGGAATATTGCCAACTGCATTGAATGGTTTCCTGTATTGTAATAATCTTTTTGACTGCATAATGATGGATTTTAAATTGTCTAGAAATGGGCTTATACCCCCTGGATTGATGGGCAGCAACCATTGCCTCTCCAAGATGATTAGTGATGTTATTCCTCATTGAAATTATGTTAAAATACACCTAAATTCTCCAGCATACTGCCAAAACTTCTGCTTTTATAGAAGTGGTCACACTGATCATTTTTTCAAGTGTAATGATTACCAGCACCTGACCGCTACTTACCCTCTTACCCATGTAAGTGGTAAGGGTATACCTAATTTATAACATATTACATCTGTATTTTGACATAGTCTTTGTGAAATAAATAATAACACAGTTTAATATGTCTATCTGAGGATGTATACTTTATTTTTCTCATGACTACATACATATAAATGATATAATATATACAAAATTTGTATATATACATAAATATCTATATAATGTGTGTGTGTGTGTCAATGGGCACACCTTAATTCTGATGAAATGGTTTAGCTGAATTTCAGTTCTTATATATGAATAACTAAATTTTGAAAAATAAGGCAGTAAAATAAGACTGAAAATCATCTTAAGAGTCTTCTTCTTGATCTCTTTTTTATGCCCTCAGATATCGTTCCCTTGACTTTTACAAATT
Source organism: Pyxicephalus adspersus (assembly GCF_032062135.1). Classification (NCBI taxonomy): domain Eukaryota; kingdom Metazoa; phylum Chordata; class Amphibia; order Anura; family Pyxicephalidae; genus Pyxicephalus; species Pyxicephalus adspersus. The sequence continues at coordinate 111,961,630 of NC_092859.1, forward strand.
AAATCTCATATAAATTTATACAAGAGACCCTAATAAAGGATTGCATTCATCACATTTACTGCTATTCTAGACTGAAACTCTGCACTTGCAAGAGTTTAAAACAAGGATTGAAACCATAGCGGCATCAGCAGAATACTCTTGAGACTTTGCCTAAGACAGGGCCGCTAAGAGCGGGATAGTGATTTACATTAAGAACAGGCCTTAATTTAAAAAAATGGGCTTTCACTTTTCTATTTAGCTAACAAATCTTCAAATCCATAAACTCCTTTCGCATCTATTACTCCTGACAGTAAGTGTTATCATTTATGTAATGCCCTCACCAAGTTTTTTTCTTTCACAAAATGCCTTGTCAGGAAATGTAAATCATTGCATCAATCATCATGTTTTTGTTGGGAGGGAAATGGAATGTACAATGTTGGCAAATGGCAATTTGTCATAATGTTGGATTGATGGTTAGTCTTCATTCCTTTTACAGACAAATAAAGAGAGCACCTCTGGTCATGTTTTTTTCCCCATTTAAATCTATCATAAAGATATGAGAAAGTATACACTCCAAGCAAAGTCTCAGCAACAAAGTTTGAAGGATAATGCTGATTATAAAGCCTTTCACACCTATTTGTGTTTTAAACATGCTTTTTCAATAAAAAGCATTTCATCAATTTTTATTATGTTGAATAAAATATTGCAATCAATTGTGATATAATTTGTGATTCCTGCTTAAAGGTTCAGTTGTGTGGCAAATGCAAGCTAAAGTAGTTCATGGAAGAGCAGTGGTCTTCAACATTATGACATTATATTAAGAAAATACTTTTCAGACTGTGTAATAGTTTAAAATATCATAAATGTAGAAATATTTGCCATTGTGCTTACCTACCCCCGGTGATGGGATGTTGGAGAGTTCCCTTGCCATTTCTAACATCTTTGTCCACAATTCTTCCAGGCTAAGTGTCTTTGATCATCTTGATTGGTTGGCAGTGCATATGTAGGGGGGTTCCATTATCTTGGCACCATGGCATGCCAAGAGTGTACAATCAATAAATGCACAGAATTCAGGAAAATTATTGCTGGCAGGCAACAGAAGAACTTTTATTGCAGAACAGACATACAGAATCATGTTAGCAAGGCAATAATTCTACTTGAATCACAGATCATTTCACATTTAAGGTCATGCAAGGTAGATAATGTAAGTTTGTGGAATTTTCCAATGTAGCACTATTAGCAAATCTATTTGAGGTATAAACCTCCCTCCATGAAACAATACTCCCGGTAGTAATGATGAGACTTTTGTGAAAATAAAGAGTTTCCTCAAAATAATCTCCAATGTTCCCAATCCTAACACAATTCTAATGAACCCTCTCAATAACCAAACATAGGTAAGCCAGAAAACAATGAGTTTCATGCAAAGCACACAAGCAGGAAGGTGAATATTGTGTTGTATTCCAACACCAACCTGAGCACTTCAGGAACATAGTGGCCACCTGCACTGTGCGGCACTCGCAGGACTTTCAGCATTCATACCTCCTATCATCTCATCTTTATAATTGACTGTGAATTTTCCCAAATAATGTTCTGCTGTTAGATCGACTACCATTTTTCCTAATTGGTTCTAGTATTCAGTATTTGTTCTTATTGTGTGAAACACATGGAATTTTTGGCAGCCAAATCTTTTAAACAGATAAAGGATTTTTTAGGGTGAGTTCTCTGATCTGTGAGGGAGGTAAGTAGGAAATAAACAGAATTATTATTAGTTGATTTATGAATTTTGCCAAAAGAACTGATGAAATAATGGAACCTTGTCAAACTTATGGTGAAATCTTTTGGATGAATATTAGTTTGTCATATATCTTCAGTAAATCATTTATAAAGATACTACATTATATAACATGCATACACTTAACATAAAACATTCTATTGCTCTATTCATTCTATTGCTCTTGGCTGCTGGTTTTGTACTAAAAAAAAAACAAAACAAAGAGAATTTTTACTCTAAATACAAGGGTTTATGTAAAGTGAAAACTCAGAGTTAAGGTACGCTTTGAGTTAAAACCAATGGATGACCACCAATCATAGCAGCCCTTTAATCAAAAGGAAAAATTTGTCGATCTTGCGCATGTGCAGTGAGATCTGCAAGTTTTTCCCAAGCTACGTCACCTGATCTCGCTCCTGCGTCGGGTGATGTAGGAAGAAGAACAGAGAGAAGATGGCGGTGCATGGCACGCCAGCCCAAAGACGGATACCGGGATGAAGCAGGACCTGATTGAAGAAACCTCCCAAAGGATCGACTGCTCTACAGGATTGAAGGTAAGTGTGATTTTTTTGTTTTGGGTAGTTTTGGGTTTACTTCCTCTTTAAAATAACCCATAACAGTATTTATGCATGTTGTAGATAAAAATGAAATATATATACAGACTTAAATGTTTACATTTTATCATATGTGTATTGTACATTTGACCTGCATCTAGGGTCATGGTTAAATTATGAAGTTTAAATAAAACCATAGCATGATATTTTGTGGTGTTTTATTTAAAAGGCTTACGGAACTTAGTAGCTGATAGCTGAAATATAAACATACAAGTTATTGAACCAGATTAGTGGCTTAAATGGTTATTTGCAAAACTTTAGAGCATAAAGAAATAGTGAATTTTAAAAAATATTTATAACAAACAGAGACTTTTTAAAATCGAACTTTGACATGCTACTCTTGTGTTAAGGTACTACCATGACTAGAATGGGGCAAGTATCATACCTAAAATCTATAAACTGTTATAGTTTTGCTGATTGTACAACAAAATACCAAAAAAGCGAAAAAGAAAATAAAAGTCCCCAAAAAATATTCAGCACAAATTGTTCTACTACATCTACTATAGCATACCTTTGTAACACATAATTAGTAATGCTTTATCATGAGTAGAACACAAAAATGTAAAAAGAATTCAAGATAACCATTATTAGTAGCTTCTTCAACAGCAGAGAAACGACGTTGGGGTCTAAGGCAGCATTTCACATACATTTAAGCTTGTAAGATCCTAATCTTTTTCATAATAATCTTCTAAACAAATATCTTGAAAGTAGAAATGATCAGAAGCATAGCGTTGTAGCTATCCATTATTGTGTAATTGATCACAGGAGTTAATACACCACGAGCCATTCAGTTGTGTAATACAATAGAACACAGCGTGATTGTTTACTGATGCCTTTGAGAATAAATCTAAATATATACAGAGAAATTACTTATACAGTTATATATATGTGTGATAATGGAATATGGCTCTAATCACAGTATAAACAACGTATAAAATTGCTGGAATGGCAAATGCTTGCCTGTGTAATTGCTTACAGCTACATTCCAGTGAAATGACTTGGTACACAGATGGGGTCTTTTGATGAAAACAAAGACAAATGCATTGGTTCTCTGCAATACGTATGTAAATATTTGTCCTTAATCAAAGTGTGCAGTTTAAATAATGGTATTGAAGTATGCCTTCTGCAACTAAAATAGAATAGTAAGTAAAGCATGGTGCTTGTACACGTGATAGGAAAATGATGTATATACGCAGTATGAATGCATCAAAGGACACAGTTTGTAATCTGAATTTATGGACTTTCATTATGTGTGTATTTTTGTATTTTTTTTTAGCAAACTTTTATAGGTAACAATATTTGGATGGTCCCTAGGGAAAAAATATGTGGTGGGTGGGGCTTGTTTTTACAATAAAATTAAATGGAATGTATTTAGAACACTGTTATACAGTTATTGCAGCAAAAACATAACCCAAATCCCTTAAAACTGGCTTCAGCTCAATAAATACCCCCATGTCCTCCCAAACAATGAAAGAGAGGTATATCTATATAGAGAGGTATATATATATCCTAGACATGCGCAACCTTTCAGCGAAGTGCCGAAATATTTGAACAGTGATCAGAAGAAGGAACGAGTTGAAGCATCCCAAGCCGTTTTGGCCCATTTTGAAGCTGCACAGGATTTTTTGGCTAGGTTAGTGACTGAGGATGAAACCTGGCTCCACATTCTGAAACAAAGGAACAGTCAAAGGAATGGCGCCACAGCGGGTCCCCACGGCCGAAGAGGTTCTGAACCCAGAAATCGGCCAAAAAAGTCATGGCGTCAATTTTTTGGGACAAAGACGGTATTCTGTTGGGGGTCTACCTACCTCAAGGCTCTAGTATCAAAGGACAGTATTATGCTAACCTCCTGGACCAGCTGAAGAAGGGAATTAAGATGAAACGCTGTGGAAAGTTAACCAAAGGGATCCTTTTTTTGAAAGGACAATGCACCTGCGCACGCGTCCAACATTGTGGCTGACAAATTGAACACCCTGGGTTTCCAATTGGTCCACCATCCCCCCTAATCACCTGACCTGGCCCCATCGGACTATTATCTGTTCCCGAATTTGAAGAAACACCTGAAGGGGCATTAAGAACATTTCTGACATCAAAGATGTTGCTGAGAGCTGGTTTGCGGCTCAACCAAAGAACTTTTATTTGAACAGTATAGAAAAGCTGCAACTATGCTGTACGCAAAGTGCATCAGTCTCAGAAGGAATATGTTGAAAAAAATGCATTTTTTCATAACTCTGGCTCTCTTCTTTCTGGGCAAAGCCAGGAACTTCTCAGCATGTATGTATGTATATATATATATATATATATATATATATATATACACATATATATGGGCTCTTACGGCCCATCCAGGGATACACAGAACAGGACAGGTGATTTGGTGGTGATGGAAGTCTGGGTGGATGAAAGCACTGTCAAACTAAAAATGTTTACATATTTTTATATGACTTTGCATACTCTATATTACTTGGCTGAGGCCAAGGTTAGAATTTTATGTTAAAATTAAATCAGAGCATGATATTTTGTGGTTCAGTTGAAAAGAAAAACACTTTTGTTTACAGAACTCAATAGTGGAACTTTAAAAAAGTGATTGAGCCAGAGCAGTTACCTCTCGCTCTGTACCCTACATTGCATGGTTATTTGCAAAGCTAAAAAGCATATAGAACATTTTAGGCTTAAAACAATTAACCCAAAATCACTATATTTACCTTGTAAATGCTACGTCTACAACCCCTTAAAAAAGAGACTTTATTTTAATTGAGAAGTTTAGCTTTTAAACCATCCTGCCATACATTCATGTTGATCTACTCAACCTGCAACTCACAAGTCTGGGACACCATCTCTTTCCAACACTGTCTGAAAGAAAACAAAGAAAGTCATGGATTGTGATGATTCGCATTTAGTCCAGCTGAAATACAGAGGGCAAAAGTGATTCATGGTTGGGAAGGGGCATCTTGGGAGCAGTAGTGCTCTAGCCTGTGATATGTCCTAGTTGATCCTTAATATCCCATATTACAGAAACAAGAACAATTGGAACATGACTTACCTAGTGAGAAAATAAACATTAATGTATTGCCTGTTGCAACGCCATAGTCACTCTGTTACAATACTGGGAAAAGTTATGCATGCTAATATGACATCTGGGTTTTGTCAAAAATAGTTAATTTAGGGGAAAGCAGTGTTTTTTTAAAGCTTTTCAAATTCAGAAACAGTTTTATTAGAAAGCTATATGAAAGTCAACTTCTAGAGCAAGTAGGACAGAATCTTGTGGAACACTGAGTAAGAAATATCAGTAAAAAAAAAAAAAATACTATAATATTTTCCATGCCCTTAAGACGCTGCTCTGATCCTTAAAAAAATTCCCTAACGTCTACTGGGAAATCAGCATTTTGTGGAGTTTTGATCTCCTGGGTCTCACTGGTTCTTCCTGCTGACTTCCACTCACTTCTGCATTCAGTAATGATGTGGAGCTGTAGGGGACCCAAGAGATTGACACTATCAGAGTCTTACTTTACAAGCATGTCTTAATATCTTTTATATAGCAACAGAGTCGCTTTGGTTACCATTGTACACCTTCGACTCAAATGTCTCAAACATTTCAATTTGTCATCCTTTCACTTGCTCTCTTCCTTTTTTTTTTTACTATAAATGGCCTTTTTTAAAATAGTGCATCAAAGTTCTTATATTTTTACTCAAATCTTCACATAATAGTCTCACTCAGTTTTCCATCAATCTTTGCTTTTACCTCGATTCAGAGTTATACATTAATATCATAGGGTTCAAAGCCCAAGCTCTTTTTTATTTTACTAATTTTAGTATTTCTGGTGTGTTCTACCAAACAGCACATCCTAAAACTTATCCAGTGGCACTGTTGGCTTTACCAATAAAGCTGGCCTCACTTTCATAAAAGGAGGCGTTGTAGTCACCCCTTTTGCCTATGGCTGTTCAATTCAGCTTTGGAGGTTTGGGGCATTTTTCCATGTGCAGTAAGCTTTCTTTTTTTTTCCCTTCACAGCGGCTACGTCACCCGAAGAATTCCAGGACCACGCAGGAACGGATTGTGGGAAGGACCAGCACCATCGAGGGATCTGCAGGAATAAAGGTAAGTGTGATATTTGTATTTTTAATTTAGTTCAGCTTTAAATGCATTGATATTCCAATAATTGATATGTTTGTACATATATACACTTAAGCTACTTCACTGAAGTGTTGAAATATAATGCAGAGAATTCTCACATTGACTGTGAGATGTTAGGGAGCTCTCCCTACTGACTTACATTAGAACTAGAGTGGCTTCAATCAAACAAAGAATGCACATTCCTGATCAATGTTCAACTTATATATATATTAATAAAATAATAATTAGGTATGGCCTGGTACTAAATCAATTTTATTCAGATTTAGTTTTTTTTTTTTTTAACTAAAGATCTAATCTAATAAAAATGTCTTCTAGTGTTTGGCCAGCCTATTACCGGAAACACGTGTTGAAGTTTCAAGATATTTTTAAAAAACCTTTAATTGAACCGTCGTTGTAGCTCAGTATTTGTAAATCATATATAAAGGTGTGTCTAATTGTCTAACTGCACTGAAAAAAAATCATAAGAGTGCAGATGTTATGCTGCAAAAATACCAGAAAACTAAATTCAATTTGGCAGAAGTGAGAAATTTAATTACTCCTTGTTCAGCAAAGCCTATAGTATATTATTTCCTAGGGTGCTTCATATTCAGTGTATCAGCTTTTTCTGCCTTTTCACACAAAGAAGCATAAAGGGATATTACAAATGTGTTTTTCTATGAACAACAGGCACACGCCACTGAAATACAAAAGGATTTATCTTTTTTAGCTCCCACTCATTTTGTCGGCACAATAGTAATGTCTGATAGCTTCCGCATTACAATTTCCGCATGTCCGCGTACTGTTTGTTTTATAAGTGAGAAGAATCAGGCTGCTTTAAAGATAACCTCACTAAACATGTATACATTCATATGCCTAATCTGATACGGTATAAAAAGATTACAAAAAATGCAGCAAGCATAAGGTCACACTATTTGGCTTTATTGTGTCATTTTAATTTGCATCAGGGAGTTGACACAGTAAAATACAAATAACAGACAATAAAATGATCAATAATTATCATGGCTTTATGAACAAACAGTCATGTTAGATTATTCTGATTATGTTCACTGAAGAATCAGGATTGACCAGGCATTGGCAATGCATTAGATGCAATGGGCCTGATTTGTTTAAAGCTCTCCAAGGCTGGAGATGATACACTTTCATTAGTGAAGCTGGGTGAACCAGCAAACCTGGAATGGATTTCTTAAACATCATTTGCTATTTGTTAGCAAACTTTTTCAATCCTGTACAAGATGGATTTCAGGTTTTCTGGATCACCCAGCTCCACTAATGAATGTGTATCCTCTCCAGCCCTGGAGAGCTTGAATAATTCAGGCCCATTGTTTGAGGGTGGTTTCACTTTACGAGGTTTAACGTGCAATCTAGCACGTGAACATGCAGTGAACACAACATAAATGGATGTATTCTTTTAACAATTTCAAGGCTTTTTTGGCCTTAAATTTAATTGAAAGGTATGCTTTCATGCCAACTCTCAGTAAACATTAGGCACAGCAATTAATAGGAAAAACCACTTATGCAGACTCTCAGAAGAAAGGGGCCAAATCTTTTCTGCATTATCATTAGCTGATGGTTGTTATCTTAGCAACACATAGATTTTATAGTAAGTACGTTTTTACATTTTATATAATCTTCAGTCTCTGGTGTCAGTAGAGGGCTGGCAGTAAAGTGGGCCTCACAACTGAATGACAAGTTTGCTTCATTTCTAAGCAACGCAACCGATTGCGGTGTCTTAGAGCCTGTCATTGTTTCACTCCCAGTGCACACTGATGCAACAAATTGTATCTAACTAACTTGTAAATGTTCTTGCATTGAAATGTATTGCTTAACTGCAGAAAAACACATCTCAGTACTCTCAGTGCAAATGGACCCGAAGCATATGCTTTGCGTAATCTCTTGGCGCTATATAAATCCTGTTTAATATTATTATTAATAATAATAATAATAATAATATGAATAAACCTCATGACACCTTTCTACTTATAACAACTGCACTATTTCAATTATATTATAAAGCAATGCATAGATTGTAAACCAATGTTCTTCTTCTGTAGCTTGCGCATTTTATTACAGTATAAAGGCTGTATAAGAATGGGTCGAAAATAAACTGTCAATACAATTAGGTGACCTGGCCTAAAAAGTAACAAGAGGTGTTAGAACTATTGGTATTGTGTATGTATATATATATATATATATATATGTATATATAAATACTGTATATATATTAGATTTATCATATTTCTGAGAACTAACAAACTGTGTTTTTCTGATAACTTCCAAAGCTCTTTCTGCCCCTGAGGCTCTGTCATTTGGCAGTTAAGGGACAGAGAGTGTGCTTTAACACAAGGACAGGTAGGATGTCATCCTGGTTTGGAGAGAAATTCGAGCTCTGTCCACATTTTTGTGTCGAAGATCAAATGTTCTCCACAGAAAACAAGCAAATTATATGACCACTAACATAGGTAATTGAGGGCACCACAGGGCTCCTTCAGTTTGTTTACTTTAAATCCATGACCCTGAATGGTTTATTCAAAGTAGCAGTTGTACTTTTTTATATTTTTTTTTTAAAGCTACACTACTTTTTCATTGGTGTGGGGGAGACTTTGCTATAATAGCACTAACTTATACATTTGTATGTGCTCTGCAGTTAGGACCGGCCAGGAACCGGTCACTGGTACATCCCCCAAAGCTGCCATCTTTGCTGCTCACTCTTCCAGGATCACCAGTCTCCTTTTCAGTCATTAAACAACCACTGATGATGCAACTTATGCAAGTGTGCAGAAGTTATATTGTGTGGGTCTATCGTAGCTATGCAGTCTATTAAAAAACTAAAAGCCAACAGGTGCCAAAGAAAAGTTTTTTTTTTGCATACCTCTTTTGCTTCAAAACCACCAACCTCCTGGTGACTTTTTGTTTATGGGGTTTAGTTCTATTTTATCTTTAAACTTATTTGCCTATATCTCTCTGTTCTGTTTAGGTGTCCTCTAATAAAAGACAATGAAATTCAGCACTGGCATGATTTTGTTTTTTAACAACTAACAAAACTGTTAAAGTAAGCTAAATAATGAAGATTCATAGGACCTAATTTATTAAAACTCTCAATCCTGGACCAGATCCATTCCACGTTTTCTGGATCACCTAGCTTCGCTGATGAAAGTGTATCCTCTCCGACCTTGGAGAGCTTTAATAAACTATGCCCATTTGTGAAAACCAAAGCACTAGGTAGGAAGGCTTACTTCTATTTATATAGTTCCAGTATTATTTTTCAACTTACCTGACTGAATAAGTTTCACACTAGGCAGACATGAATTATGACCAGCATTAATTCATTAAAAAGAGTTTTGGTTCCCTTTTGGAACTGCGTAGTAGAATAGTAATTTTAGATACTTTGAGCCTGATTTATTAAAGCTCTCCAAGGCTGGAGAAGAAATACTTTCATCAGTGATGCTGGGTGATCATGGAATGGATTTCTTCAAAGTAATTTGCTAGCAAATGTTTTGAATCCTGGACAAGATCCATCCCAGGTTTGCTGGATCACCCAGCTTTACTGATGAAAGTGTATCCTCTCCAGCCTTGGAGAGCTTTTTTAAATCAGGCCCTTTGTGTTTTATCAAATAAACAACTGAAAAATTGTATCATAAGCTGATTGTGGTTTATAATGTATTCTGAACAGTATGAGGTTTTGCATTATGGATCATAACCTTTTTATTTCCAGTTATCAAAACAATATATTTGTTTCTCCAACCAATAAAATGCAAACTGAAAAATAGATAAAAAGACATCCAATGTAACATTTTACCAGATGAATCCAGTTAGCCAGTTGTATCTGATCTTTAAATATGTAATAGCTTTTTTAAGTTTATTGTAGGCTCTTCACTTCTCATCTCCCCACCTCAGTGAATATTACAGAATTTTGTGATGTCCCTCTGGAGGCCGCTTTCATTATTTGCCAAGCCGACAGATGTAAGAGGGAAGGCGATATTTGTATTCTTAAAATTAGTGATGATCATAAAGGACTAAAATTTTATGGCTGTAAGCAAAACATATGCACTCATGACTAAGTTAGTCCATTAGATTGCGGCAGGTGTTATGAAACAACATAGTGAACAAATTGAGCACAAAAATGTGCATAGAATGAAAAAGCTTTAAGTATTTTTCAGCCAAAAAAAGGCTGCATAAGAAGGATGGTATTCAGGTAATACTGATTGGAAAAATACATGGGTAGATATATCAAAAGCGGTAAAATGCAAATGGACCCTATGTCTTTGTAAACATTTTATGCTTTTGATACTTGGTCTTTTGTGTTTTTATATGAACATTACACTGCAAAACTCTCTAAATCATGCCCTCCTGTTGTTATCTCAGGACTGCAGTGAGCATGCAAAATGAAATAGAATGGTTTCCTGATTTTTTATGGATGGTCCCTTAACTTTTGACATTGACCTTTAGACCATAATGACCACCACAAAACCATTCAAACATGATAACAATATATATAATATATATAAATATATATACATACATACATACACACACATGATACAACCCAACATATCATTTATTAAAAATAATGTAATTTGACATTTTAAATAAATATAAAAGAGGTATTTAGTGACTAGAACTAATTATAGCTCCTTAAAATGTCATTCCAACTCTGACTGCAGCACCATTTATTGGCTGTTGCTGCCTTTCCCTTCTCCATTTCATGGACTACTAGAAGCTGATGCCGGGTCAAATTTAAGCACTTTATTTGAATTTAAATACATGCATTTAAGGATGTATTTATGACTACAGAGCTGCTTTAAACAGTTACTTTAAACTGCCTGGAGTTCAGCTGTAATGTACAGAACACACATTCACTACACCAAAACATTATTTAATAAAATTATCTTTTTAAATATGAAAAGTCAAACAACTATGTGTTCATGGAACAACCTACAATATTGCTTAAAATTTATGTTAAATAATCAGTTAATGTATACTGTACTCTACTGAAATGCAAACTACTGCTTCCTGAGTCAGCTGTCTATCTTCCAAGATAATGAGTAAAGACTATTCTGGGAGCTAAACTGTATAAAATTAGGCTTTTGATAGAAAAAGAGATAAAATAATATAAGACAGGGAAGTTAAAACTCTTGGAAATACTGAGGTCAGCGATCCTCACTTTGAGTTTGATTTACGTGAGGAGTGATTACGCAGCAAAGTCAATGTTCACTTAGCTTAGTGAATAAGGTCAACCTTCTAAAAAACTCATCCTCCACAGGTCGAGATAAAAGGGTTAACTTTAAGAAGAATGGGCCATTAAAGAAATGTACTTCACTGGAATCTTTAACTTTGTTATCATCAAAGGCATGTTTAATACAGAAAATGGTTTGGAATTTCTCCTCGTGCTGCATAGTATTGTAAGCCAATTAATGGAGCACAAGGATAGGAAATCTGACCATTACCTTGCCAATTATGGCTGGTCAATTAGAAAAGTAAGATTTTTAAGCAACAAAATACAATGGCAGCTATGGCAGGTATGAGAGTTAGAAAAGTTATTATTTGCATGTGGAATTCAAGGCAATATGTATTGTCTTTCATTTTTGTACTGCTTTTATTGTTTTAGTATAGTGGATATAAAATTCTTCTTCTCAATATATGATATTGACATGTCATTCTCTAGTTGTTGCATTAAAATAAATAATCACATTAAAAATTCTGTTGTGAATTTAACAATTCAAACTTATAAAAACACAACTGATTATGTCACAAGCCCTAGGACCCTTTCAGATTTCAGTGTTGTACTGCATGCCTAACCGCACTCCCAACTGCTCATATTTACCTGTTCGGGAAAGAACAAGGACAGCAAGAGCTGGGCAAAACAGTACAAATAAAGTAGTCATAGACTTGAACTTACTTAAAGGCAGTAAAGAACCAAAATTGCAGACATGAATTGAAGAGGAAAAGCAAACTGGGGACAGTACAGCAGCAGATGTAATACAAAGAACCAAAGGTGAGACAGGAAGAAGCTGGGTCAAATAGAAGAATCAAAATCAAATGCATAATCACTGGTAAGCAGAAATACAACTGATAATTTTTCAGTAATAGAAGTCGCAGCCTTACATACCATATTTAACATATATATTATATGTGCACATGCATGAACATTCATAGGCCTGTGCCAAGACTAAGAAGGCTGGTTTGACTTTCTTAAAAGCAAAGAACATACCAACATCTGTTTAAACAATGCACTTAGGATTTTTTTTAATTCTGTGACAAATGTGAGGTTTAACCATAAGTATACTTTCAACATTATGTACACCTACTTAATGCCCTCCACAATTACATAAAAAAAAATCAATGACATTGCCAACAATGCTGTTTCCCCCACTCCAATCCTCTGATTTAAACACAACAGTGCATGTTACCTGATGGGCTGCTGGGTCTTTTTCTGACTTCAGGTCCCATTAAAATCAGTGAGAGAATGGTCTAATATTGAAGTAGACCTGGCTATGGCTAATTGCTAAATAGAGTGTGGATTGCAGCTGACAGCAATAAGTATATCTAAAGGGATATCTAACAGGGAATGCCATCGACTTTAAGTACTTCTGAAAGGCAATGGAAAGGTGTACTTATCCTTTAAATAACACAGGAGGTGTTTGCAGTTGCAGTCAGAAAAAAGAGTCTGCAACTAAATTTGTTACTTTGGTCACAAAAGTCTTGCAAACATTTTTGCATGCAGATCGTAATTAAAACACAACTGCTTCCTTCAAGGACTCAAGAATCTCTGATCAGTGCACCCTGCGCATACATATTTAGGTAAAATATGAAAATAAAACTGTAACTAAAATAAAATTGATCCAAAACTAGTACAGCTTCCCTCTAAAAATGAGTTATGTTTGACTGGTTCTGTTGACGAATAGCTGCTAAGAACAGAGCAGAGAAAACCACAGGGATCCAGTTAAATGAGAGATGCCACTTGGCATTTTGCCATTTCTTTTTCCTCCACCTTCCTCTGCAGCTACTTCTTACAAATTGTTTGAATGCAAAGCAAGGTGACTGGGAACTATAACAAATATTTTGTAGTTACATTGCTGAAACCCAGAACTAGCCAGCAAGTATCTATAAAAGACACTCACAACCCAATGTTTGAAAATCCTACAATACACACCTGTTTAACTTTGTGCTATTTTAATAAAATAAAATAAAATATTCACATCCTCACAAACATGCACATGAATCTATGAAGAAGTTACATTTAAACATTTTTAAACTGCTGCCTTTTATACATAATATTTTGTTTGGGGCTAAAGCATTGTGCTGAGGCATAGAGGTAATTGTTGTAATTATCAGTGTGTTCAGCAGGCAATGCCAAATGTAATTTAGCAAACATCTCGATGCCAGCATACTGCGGAATTACCGGCCTTTTCTTTTATCATCTTTTCATCCTCGGTTTCTGCAGATTTTAGTTGGAGAAGTTTTTCCCCAGTTGTGATTTACAGTATTTCCATTTGAAGTGTTATACTGAGGAAACATAAGCAGATTATCAGTCATTTTAAATGACTGCAGTATAATATACTGCAGAGGCAAGGGAGGGTTAAGCATATGGCAGTAGTACTGAGGAAGACAAACGAAGATGAATAAAGTTGTGTAGCTATATCTCTGTAATACATGCAAGCTAAAATTAATAAAATGCATCTCAGCTAATAAAAAATGTATTACTAGTTTTTTTGTAGACAATGATTAAACAGGAATATTTACCTTAATCTAGTGTCCTGTGGTTTATTCTTTCTCCTAAAACAAAATGTAGGCAGGCATTTCTAGGTCATCACTTCTAATGCAGGGCCAGCATTGGCTGCAGTACAAGTAATATTTAAAACCCACAAACCCATTACTAATGCCAATTTGCGTCCCATTTTGCTTATACCCAGAGACTTCCTACAAATGTACTGTATACACTAAACACAGTCTGCAACTTTGTACCTACAAAATACTTCATATTTAATTTGCTATAAGAAGGGGCCCACATAAATAAACCTGACATAAAAAAAATCACAAAGGTTCATTATTTGCAAACTACACAACAACAAGCAATAAAAGGAAATAAAGACATCTGGACTTAAGCCGCATACACACGTGCAATTATAGTCATTGGAAAGGATCTTTCACCATCCTTTCCAATGAATAAGCACTGCATGATGCATGAATGATGCTGTACATATAGCACAGTTCTGCTCTATGCAGAGGGGAGGGGGAAAACGATGGAGCGGCACCCCGCTGCGTGCTCTACCCCTTCACTTGCATTACGATCATTCGTTGTTCATCGCCCGTGGATCCGCCAGGACGGTGTGCGCTGTACACACTTCAGATTCTCATCCGATACTGGCCCTGAGCCGATTATCGGGTGGGAACCATTGGAAGTGTGTACGTAGCAGAAGCAATGAACAACAAATAGAGTAATAGAGGATTACATAATATAAAACATAGCATATAGAGTGCAGGGGTCAGGATTACGTAATATAAAACATAGCATATAGAGTGCAGGGGTCAGGATTACGTAATATAAAACATTGCATATGGAGTGCAGGGGTCAGGATTACATAATATACAACATAGCATATAGAGTGCAGGAGTCAGGATTACGTAATATACAACATAGCATATAGAGT
>NC_092859.1:111977205-111986503 GCF_032062135.1 Pyxicephalus adspersus
TAGGAAAGTATGTTATTTAAAAAAAAAACATATCCTTCTTTCTGGTTACATACCCATTCCCGACCCAAAGTACTGTTAACCCAACCCACTACCCAAAAAATGAATATAAAAGATTAATATCATCAACATTTCATATCCTGACCCAATGTTAACCTCTAACGTGATGACATGATGAAAGAACTGGTGACAAGATCTTATACAGTGGCTTTTTTTTATTTTAGGTTAATTAATAAAGAACAAAGACATTAAGATCTGAAATCTGGGTACAATTATTTTTTAACAAACTGTCTAGCATTCATAGGTGGTGGGACACCAATGACTGAATGTTGGATGGCAAACAGCCAACATTCTATAACAGTCTCTTAGAAGACTAATTTGATTCATAGCAATAGTCTTGGCGAAAAGTGCTTGATAAGTTGGTTGAGTATGTAGAGGAATTTATTGTGCCTGCTATTACATGGTAGAATCAGTTATAACAAAATAAATTGCAAAGACACTTTCACGTTAAATTATTTTAGACATTTGTGATGCAACATTTTGGCGTGCTTTACTTTGCCTACAGAGTGCGTTCAAATGGCATTTTGAATTTTTTTTTTTTGTGTGGATAACATTATTATTGTGGTGCAATAAAAAATCCTTATGATATGTTGCTGTTCCTCTAAAACATGAACCCAAGTAATTTTAGAAGTAAACACAAGGAAAAGTAATATGCTAGTACATTTCATTTCAGGCAGACACTTTCTGGCCATTAAGTCTATACTACCATGCAAATAAGCGTACTGAACATACACAAAATGCATATAAAAATAAATCACAAATGTGAAGTTTACTGCTATAATTCCAACGAAATGTTAATGGGCCTTAAGTGTCAAATACTTGCTTGTCTCCTTCCACCGTAGGTGGGTTAGGAAACATCCGGAACATGAAAGGTTAGTTAATAAAAAGTCATTTTGTTCTTAGTCTTTGCCCTTTTCTGACTTTATGTGTAGGGGAGAGCTGCCTGCAGTGAAAGGTAAAATCTAGGTCACTGAATCTCAACTTCATTGAACTATGTACCCCTTTATAAAAGCCAATATTTATCAAATGTTCACTCAGTATGCTTGGATTGTGCCAAGTATTCATTCTAATGTTTATAAATTATTGTTCATAAGACTTCAAATATGTAAAGTTTTTGAAGTTTTTCTTTCTTATATCACTATCTAGCTTTTCAATATTATTTAATGCTACATCAGAGCCTTACCTTCACTCTTGTATAGTTGTACAGGCTCCACTTACTGTTCTTTACTACAATATCTTATTCTGATTTCACAGTCCATTGGGTGCTTCTTGTATGAATCATTAAAAGTTAAAGCAAGTTTACCTTATTTTCTTGCTGGAGTAATGCTTTCAATCCAGCCTTAGTGTTCTTTGTCTTCCCATTTTATTCCATAGATTTAAGTTTTTTCAATAATGGCGGCTCAGTCTCACCTTACCAAAGCTGTGAAGCACCCAAACAATGTTCTAAAAAAATTACCTACCTTATTGAGATGTCCTACTTCCAGTGATAAAATACTTCCTGCTGCTCAACATATTAAAACTTAGCTGTAGAGTTTGCTTTGGGACTTCAGGAACAAAAGTACCCAGACACACTTATATACCGCGAACAAAGATTTTTGGCACAATATTACTCAAGCATCCTGTTACAATGAAGTAATGCACACACATTAACAAAATTATGCCATTCAATATTGTTGGTTGGATTGATTATAGTCACATTGTGAATGTGCTGCCAACACAACAGTTAAAAAAATGTGCATGACCATTTTTTTAACAATCCAGTGTAATACAACACACAGTATCAGCGAACTGCAGAGTGTTGAACTGTACCTCCAACTCCCTTATTTGGGCATCATATGGAAACTACTCACCCTGTTCCTCTTTCTTCCTTACTTATGCCTCTGTTTGGTAGAAATATTCACCACTGTAAAAAATGTTTTATTTGACTATTAAAAAGTGTTTTTTTTTCGTTTACCTTCTAAATTTTTCCATTTGTAATTTAGATAGGTATCTAAATCAGTATAAAGTATTTGTGGAAGCACTTTTAACCCCAAACCCATCATTTTTTGTGGCCCTTTTCCAATCTTGAAAATATGGGTTGTATACTTACGACAATTGCATTTAAACATACAGGTCATGCTCTAATAAAGTACGTACTTTTTGAGTTCCTTTTTTTCTGCCTGGTGTACATCTTTTCTTACACAACATCTAGAATTATGGAGTTACATTTAGAATTAGGTTACAATATAAAGGTGTATGGAATCAGACCACTAAATGTGATGTATTAGTTTTAGGCTGGTGGTCTTGCTGGTTTATTTACCCATTGGCTGCTCATTTTTTTTTTTTTTATTCCCTAACCTTCCGGCAGTTTTCCCATCCACCCTGGACTTTTGTGTGTTTTCACCCATGTTGAATGTTTATAATAATATAAATACATTTGTGTTGAAGTAAATGAAGTAAAAATCCAGAAGAGAGTTGGGAACCCCTGACATGGGCGATGACAAGAATACAGGCCCTACTATACAAGTACTCTCCTAAAAGTTTCATGAAATAATTAGGTTGGAAATTTAAACTACATGATCCATGTCAAAAATGAAAGAAATAATTGAAACAATGTATAACACATTTGCAAGCAAAATACTTTACAAGCTTTTTTTGTAGGTTATATGATACAAAAAAAAAACCCATGTTGGTTTCAAAACTTTCAGATATCTTGTCAAACATACTTTACTACTTTCACAAATCCACATGAAGTTCATTTTTTCAGGAGTGAAAGGGCAAAGTCTGTTATCCCCAGCTGTCTGGCACATGAATTTTGTCTGTTCCAAAATATTGAACAATAACTTTTTATGGACTTTGCTTTCCTGTTTCTGTTTCATTCATTCACAAAATATACAAAGCTATAACGCCTGAGCTAAAAAATCTAACATAATATTTTTGATCTAATATATCTAATTTGTTATTTGCTCCCCAGGTGTTTTCTAATCTGTTTTTTTTTATTTTTGTTTTGCCCAATTAGTATAGTATTTTTGTTGGTTGCAAATTTTGTAACAATTTTTCAAATGCCAGTTCATAAAATAATGACGTTTTTATGAGTTTATTTGATACAGAAAACTGGCTAAACCCAGTGCAACCAATCAGAGTTTATCATTAATTGATCTGACAGCAGAAAACAGTTGTTTGTCTGTGCTCCTTTGAAATTTGTTTCCTTATTGTTAAGCTACGTACACACTTCCAATTATTATCGTTGGTAAACGAACGACGAACGATCCTGCACGATATGTGCGAACGATCGTATAGCACCGATCCTGTACATACAGATAACAATATCAACCTGGTTGTACATCACCATTTCTACATATCTGTAAGTCACCTATTAGGAGGGTATACTATATTATATTGTGTACTCATTTATAGTATAACTCATCATTGTATTCTGTTTAGCTTTATGATTATATGAATTCAGTTTTTTTCATGTGAAACTTAAGATGATCTCACTCCATCCATTGTCTTAGGCTGTTCAGATCTGAAGTCCAAACCTTTAGTCACCACTGCTATGTCCCAGGTGCTACAAGTCCATTAGGACTAAAGGTTATTGGCATTAGCTAAAGTTGAGTGGAACAGGATCCAATTGGATCAGTTGAGAAATCTGACCAGATTTAAAAATGCTGATTTTTTAAAAGGTTTTGATGATTATTTTTAGGCGAATATTCACTAAAAATAATAGCCTTGGTCAATTTTAAGAACCCTGGATATTTTTTTTGATCCAGTCAACTCTCATTGTGTTCATGCAAAAAAACATGCAAAATTGTACACCACAATATGAAAAAATTGCCTATGCAATTGGAACTAATTGCTGTGATTTTACTTGGTTAACAAGCACAAATTGTCACGTTTAAGGAACACTCTATGCAAGTTCCAATATCAGCTATATAAAATGTACTTAAAAATGAAAAGAGAAAAATGGAGACTTCTTCTGGGATAGTCAAACTTTCTAGCAAAAGCATGTTACAAGTGAATCAATAATAAATAAATTATTTATTAATAAAAAACACTGCAACTAACAAAGACAGCAAGGAAGGGAATGTTTATACATTTGCTCA
This sequence comes from Pyxicephalus adspersus, assembly GCF_032062135.1. Lineage (NCBI taxonomy): Eukaryota > Metazoa > Chordata > Amphibia > Anura > Pyxicephalidae > Pyxicephalus > Pyxicephalus adspersus. The sequence continues at coordinate 111,981,345 of NC_092859.1, forward strand.
AATACTGTGCCTGCTGCAACTATTTTTAGACTTATACTTACTAAGTAAAACAATACAAAAAATAAAATAAACAACATTTATAAATACATGTTGGCTATAAAGAAACAGCAGCATACCCACCATTGTTAGAGCATGCTCCTGCCCCTGGCAACCACCACTGCATTTTCATTGACAACAGTAGTAGCAATGGCAGCGGTCCACTGTGTACAGTTAGGAGCTCCCAAATATTGCTTACCTTGCCAACTAAGTGATAAAATTAGGGCTCCTAAGTGTTGCTAACTAGTTGGAAAGGTAAACTGCAGTTTTGCATCAGCTGAATTCAAACATAAGCCTGTTTGGCCAGATTCAAATGGAACAGAGGCATTTGTGCAGCACTGGCTCTGAATATGTGGATTTTCAATATATTTATTTATTCATTTTTTCTATTGGTTTAGTGTGATGGACTTGTGCCTGTCCTCAATTTATGTGACTGCAAGATATGACAAGACTGATTTTACAGAAAAGGAAAGAGTGGACTTACGGGTCTATTGTTCCACAGGCAGAACAATAAAAGAATTCTGTTCAGAAATATGGGCATCCATCTGCATTGCCAGAAAACCAGATGCATTTACTGCATATGTGAAACAAACCCAAACCATTCATTTCTCATAAAAATCTATTTGCTGGCATTATTTTCTTAGAAGACAAAGTGTCTTTTTATATGAAAATAAATTTAATGTGCAAGGCAGTTTAGTCTATTTTCTCTATTGAATTCTGTTACACTTTATTCCTATTTTTGCTGAAGCATTGTGCATTTCCCTTTTTCTTTTGTAAGCATAAAATGTTTGAATTTAAATCCTGTGTCGAGCATCTTTTTATCTAAAGCAAGGACATACACTACCCAGTCTGTAACAAAATGTACAAATCATTTTTCTCACCAGTCATTTCAACTTCCCATTATCATATAAGGTTTTCATGGCAACCAAGCTGTCAGGGGTATTACAAAATTCTGCAAGAACAAACTAAAGTGATGACTGAATTCTCTTTTTTTTATAACATAAAACGTTGCAATTATACTGCACAGCGATTTGTGCAAATATTTACCTAGAAAGCTCACTGTATAATGGCCACCTACAATGCAGCAATCCCATACTTTTACATCTATGTACTTTTTTGTTTGCACACAGTTTTATTATGTTTGTGTTTCTACTGTTCTTTGAACACATTCATTACCATTTTGGTGATTTACTAAAAAGAGTGAGGGGAAAAACAAATTTTCCGTCAAGCAGAGTTTTCTATCTGGGTTATGCCCTTTTAAGACCAATACTCTAGGTTTACATATGGCTACCTAGTTTTTATCTTTAGACAACCACACATTTTGGGGGAATATTTGTCTTTCCCCTGAATTTTTCTTGGATTTCTATGTCAAATGAAAATTGAGGGCCCATTTTGATAAGCAAGACCAAACCTTTGTCGCAGCAACACTGTCCACACACAGCAGGACTCTTAGCTTGAATACACTAGAGCAAGTCTGAATTTATACTATTTCATATTCTTAAGTCAACTTTTATGATCTGATTTTCACCTAAGATGAGCACGACCATTCTTTTTGTGAATCAATGATTTGGCATATGTATGCAGCCTAAATCTCCTTCAACCTATTTTATGAATAGAAGAATAAAGTTTCTCTTCCAGACACTACTTGATCTTCTATTAACTCCGGGCACAAAAAAAATCCTCAATAGCTACAATGGATGGAAAACCACTTTATGAGCACCAAATACCTATTGATGCTTAGTTTTATTCTTGTAGAAGTAGCACTTTGCCCCCACTACAGGCTTCTTGCAGAAAGCTACAGGAAGGGACGATACAAGACCCATCATCCTGCACAAGGGGACTGTAGCAGTGACAGGTATTCATACCAAAAAAGCTCCTCCACAAATCTAAAAGAAGCCCACAAAACACACCAATATATAATAAGGAATACTGCATTTTGCATTAAGACAATATTTTTTCATCTTAATGTTCAGCTTTAATGTAATATAAAAGAAATCTGTAATCACAAGATGAACCAGAAGCATTTGCTGACAGAAATCACCAATGAAGGCCCCACATACTCAGGAAACTGGTGGATGATTCAGTGACACTTTTAAACCATAATGGTTTTATGATGTTATTGCTATAAACTTTAGATTTATTTTTAGAAGCCAAGAAAAGGACACGTGATATATGAAATGTAATATACAGTGCAATTTTTCTTTATTATTTATTCCTATACCAAGTATCTTCTTTGGGATTAAATCAGACCATTTTCTAGTCCTATGAGTAATGAGTTCCATTATTTTCAATGTCTTATAGCAGCAGTTCCCAACTAGCATCTCCAAAAGCACATATGGCTCTCAGCAAGCTATTTTTGCTGTTGCTAGCAAAATCTTTAAAAAAGCTACTTAGTGTATGTTCTTTTCTTTGAGAAAAACTGTTCTTTTATTTTTTTTTTAGTTTTGGATAGTGTATGAGAGATGTAGACCCTCTGTTGTGTTTTTATTGCTATCTGTGTGCTTCCTAGGTGGGTTCGCCTTCTTTATTTGTACCAGGGACCCTTGTCAGTGAGTAAGGTGAAATTTTAAAATATAGAGTTGATCCCAGATCAAAAGGGTTAGGGAGAAATCTTATAATTGGAAACACCTGTTCCAGGAAATGATGCACAGAGAAAAAAAAACTACCTCATAATGTATACAAAAAAAGTTTGGCTTTAAATATACTTCAAAATTTTTTTATCATGTGCTTTCCTTACATAGATCCTGTCACTGGTTTTCAGTTTTTTAATGAAAACCCTTGCAGGAGTAACCCGTAATAAATACTGTCAGTGTTCACCAGTGTTTCTTTGATAACTCAGGTAGCCAAGAGGTTTGCCCATACACACCACGCTTCTCCTGCTCCCCTCTCACTCACCTTCACCCCCATTTTCTCATATTAATTTTTATACATTTACACCAACAAACCTTTTAAAATAATAACTGTAAATTTTTAACAATTAATAAAAACAATGATAATAAATAACAATATATAACCCTGAAGAACAATAATGATTACTCCTTTTGTGAACTTCTTAACCATTTACTTCACATGTACCCCTTTGAACAACTACTACTCCTTCCCGGTTGCGAGCCCTCAGTAACATCACTCACCACACCATACCACCTGGAGGAGCTGCCCGAACCATCACTTTTGTTCTCAGCTGTAAAGCCCCACAGGTTCGAGAACAAATACACTACCTGCAGCCTCTCCTTAAACCACCTTAAAGGTACTCCCAATCAACCATAACATTTTTGGAGATCCCACACCTATAATGGTTCTCCCCTCCGCCACACCAGTTGCCCTCTGAGGACTCAGAGGACTCCAACCGTCTCAACTCCTTACCACCTTAAGGGGGAGAAGGAAGCTCACTCCCTCTTCTTTCTAAACTTCCCCTTACTTCCTTTTTTCTCTCCCTTTTAACCTTTTCCTTCTCCACCCCTTTTTTCAAACTTTCGCCTTATCCCTGAACCTCTCTCTTTATCCTATCACAACCTCCATTCCATTTTACCTCCTCTCTGCTTCCCTTAGCACCCTGGTCATGTCTGCCTTCCGCCCATCTCCCCTTGCTTGGCAGCTCCAGGCAGTTCTTTTTTTCTTATTCTGAGCAAAGTATTTATAGTAGCATCCAACATTTTATCAGATCCTGGTCTGTCTCCAGCTCTTTCACAGAGTAGCAGAGAACTTTGCGGCACAATGAAGCCTCTTAATCCTAGACAGGGACAGCATGCTATTGTAAGGCTTCATTTACACTATATGCATTAAATTATAATGCATTGTATAGCAACTCCTGGTTATTTGTGCTGCTGTTCATTTTAACAGTGACCCCATTGATTGCATTGTATGGAGGTATGCACAGAATCAGATAGAAATGCACCCACCAGTAAATTATAGGGATAAAGTCCACTGCATCTTATACAGTAAGAAAGTCAGATGTTGCATTTTATGCAATGTCGAATGTATGTGCATTTGATTCACTATGTGCAGTGCAGTGTACTGCACTAAAAGAAAACTACAGGTGTCCTTATTCTATATAACAAGGAGGCAAGCTCAACTTTTTATTGTACTCTTTAATCATCAGGGGGGGCCTTCAAAAGGACATTTCAAGATACTTGTGTTATAAGAGTAGGTATAAGCAGAACAAAGTAGCTAATATTGTGTCAAGCTCTGCTGCCTATTACTGCCTGAAGAGTCTGGTTCCACGTTTACTTGTTAAGACGGCATTTCCAACTCACAGAAACATGGGAAAAACAAAAAACACTTTATGCAGATAGCAGCCCATTTCTAACCCCGAATTGAAATCTTTATTGATGCCTAAAATGTGTATTTAAACTGACAACTTTTTGTTAAACTTGCCATAGATAGCTAACTACCATTGTTGTCTTCCTACCAATTTGTCTTCAATAGGCTGAAATATGTCAATCCAGCTCTAGAAAGTGACACTACAGTTGTTAACAATGCTTGCTTCTATCAGTTCATTTATGCACACTGTAAATATTATCATTAGTTGCAGTTTACAATGTGTTTTAAACTGTAATATTTAAACAGCTTGACATCCCATAGAGAAAAATTTCATATGCAAGGTCAAAGTCTGTTCAGTTTATTGATCTGGAAGAATGAACATGCTTATTTAAGTTAGAAAATACTAATACATGCTTAAACAAGGAACAACCGCCTTAATCAATGCATATACCCTCAGAACGTATTCATCTGGGGAATGGAATTTTTTTGACAGTAGTGTAATGTACAACTGTATGCATACAGAACGATTATTGATCTAAGTCTTCCTTCATTCAAGTATGAACTTAAAATCAACAAATACATCTTATTTTAAAGTATTCTTACTTTAATTAATAATTCCAGGATGTTGCCTTGGTCTTTCTGATAATAATTATTTTACTATAGAATACAATTAATCCTGTAGGCATAGTCCTGCAATAAAGTGAATTAAATAAACAAGCACAAGTGACTACAGCAGCAGAATAACTATTTCTGTTCTCAGATGCACCATTAAAAGAAAAATGCTTTTAAGCAACAAGGCATTTTACAAACGCTTGTCAAAAAAGCAATTTCCATTGCCTTTTCCATAATGCTGTCCTAAAATG
>NC_092859.1:111992937-111999202 GCF_032062135.1 Pyxicephalus adspersus
TTCAGCTGTTTACATAGGCGAATGCCTAAATGCTTAGGATGCCTAAACCAAGGATCCGCCTGGTAATAAATCCCTGAGTACTCTGGCAGGCAAGACCTCCCTTTTGCCAGCGGACTAGATCATCCACCCACGTTCTTCTTTGCTTCTATAGATATATATTTATACATATATCTCTCTATATATAAATACATATATAGATATCTATGATAAATATATAAATACTTATAAATATAGTATAAAAATATGAAAAAGTTTATATATATATATATATATATATATATATATATATATTTTGCTCAGCCAATCACGCAGCACTCGAGGTGAATGGGGAGACTTTTCCTCATTTAAACTCCTAGTGTCCGGGGGTGGAAGGGTGGAGTTACAGAGGAGAGAGGTTTATTTATAAAACTGATATTGGTTTAGGACCCATCACTACATTCAATCCCCTGTATCACATAGAAATTATAACTTGCTAATTAAATGTTTTCCTTTCCTTGGAATAAAAGTAGTTGCCTTTAAAGACACAATTAAGAGACAATTATTATATTTATATATTAAACATTTTTTATGCATGCTGTTTACCTATAAAATCCTACCTTTTGTAGACATCTAAAAATAACTGAGACTGCAGGGCACCATCATCTTGGAGGTAAAATTGTCAGCCCCAGAGCTGTCACACAAATGACACTGTAATTATTTCTTTGGCCCCTGCCTTAGCAATTATATAAACGTTTATGCAGAGAGTTAAGGGACAGTGACATAGAACGCACCTTAAAGCCAAACTAGACCCAAAGCTAAACTGGGCAAATTTTCATAGAAATCACATTGATAGGTGAGATCAGATAATGTATTGAAGCAAACTGGTAAATTGAATACTTGTTTTAAAAGCCAAATGTGCTTGCGCACTGCACCATATCTTATTTCCTCTTATCTCTGAATTTAGTCAGTAGGAGGGTCTATCAGTTGTGACCATGTTGACACTCAAATTAGTAGATGCTAGACTACATTTCCCCAAGAAGATGACTGATGGGGAAGAGGTAATGCCTGGAAAAGTAAAAGCTAATATCACCTTCTACAAGTTGCGGTAGCACTTATGGTCAGCTCCCAGAAATAAAACCACATCATTGTTATTACCACATTCATAGAAGTAAAATAACAGAGAAAAAAGTTTCATTTTAGGTCAATAGGTAATGGACTTGGATGGAGCTTTAATGCATCACCTAAACAAAGGTTCACTTTACTACCTAACCAAAAGCCATATTTGCAACCTTAACATTAGCAAATATCTGTAAACATATTACCATAAGTGGATTGAGATTCAATGGGCCGGGTTTATTAAAGCTCTCCAATGCTGGGGAGGATACACTTTCATCAGTGAAGCTAGTGGATCCAGTAAACAGGGAATGGATTTCTTCAAATGATATGTTTGAGTTTTTTTTCAGACTTGGGGGAGGGGGACACACTTGTACAATAATTTTAGTCACATTCTTATGTTCTCTATGCCTACTTTCTATCTGCATTTTTCTTTTACTATCATTTAATGTCCTGCACCCAGTATAATTTCAATAAATTGCAGATAACAAGATATCTTAGTGGATTTAACAACCCTGTCCAACTGCCACATTAATGGGTAACAGCATCAGCAGGGGCACTCGGTCACTAATAATCTGCATTAGAAGAACTCAAGCAATCATTTAGCATATTGCTAAAGCTCTAAATACTAGCTTGTTACAGCTTCTATCTGTGTTTCACAGTTCTTCCCCTTTCTAAGTACCGCACAATGTATTTCAGCAAAAGAATCCTTAATTATGATATTTTTAAAATGTATTCTGTTAAATGGTTTATCACATGATAAAGTGTGGGCGACAAAAATACAACACATTTTTATGCTAGGAGTTCATTGTCACCTGTCTGTGCACTTTGTTTTATAATACAATGACAGATCAAAGCTATTAGTATTTCAGACTGTCTTCCTTTCCCTTTGCAGAGTGCATTGTTTTCCTCTTTATGTTGTGGATTTTTTTTAACAGGAACTGGAAAGGTCAGGGATAACAGACAGACATTAGTCAATTATCATTCTGGATAAAATAAAACTCGCTGCAAAATAAAGATAGGCTGTAAATTCCTTTATGTTGTATTATGCCTTGCAGTCTAATTTCCATTCCTTAGTCTTTTAGGACCATGCCAGTGTCCACTCAATTGTTTGGCACAGTTAGGCTACATACACACCTCCAACGGTTATCGCCCAATAATCGGCTCAGGGCTGATATCGGGCGAGAATCTGGTGTGTGCACGGCACCAGACGTCCATCGTCTGAACGACCATCCTGGCAGATCCACGGACGATGGACGACTAACAATCCTAATTGAAGGGAAGGGGAGAGCGCACAGCAGGGTGCTGCTCCGTCATTCTCCCCCTCCCCTCTGCATAGAGCAGAACAGTGCTGTATGTACATCACTCGTTCATGCATCGTGCAGTGCTAGTCGTTGGAAAGGATCATGAAAGATCCCTTCCAGCGACTATTATTGCACGTGTATACGCGGCTTTAGTTTTCCTTTTAACGTTAACTGATATGAGAAAAAGGACATAGATTGGTGATACAGCTATGCCTTTGTTACTGAATACCTGAATGGTAAAATATGGCCCTGAATTTACTTTGATGAATTCCACGAATTACAGATAATGCATGAAATGCCAAGAACAATACACTTGTCAGTCCCTGTTGTGTCCTAATGAAATACATCTACTGTACATACAAATATTGAGTTTATGACATTTTAAAAATAGATAAAAGCATTTGTTTTTCAAACACAAATCTTTATGTAAAGATACATTCATACTCTTATTATATGTTGAAATTACATTAATGATTTTACTTTGCAAGACATAGTAATGCACAATACATGGTTTATTGTAGATAGCTTTCTTAGTTTGCAGTGGCATCCCATTGCCCTAAAGCAATGAATGTGCATTGCAGTGCACTGTAATTCAGGATAATTGTAATTCAGTCAAATGAATGCACTGAAGAATGTACAGTGCTCATAACACAACATTACACTTGAGCAATACCACACCACACCCGACCTGCTGAATTCTTTTGCTGAAATACATTGTGCCGTACTTAGAAAGGGGAAGAACTGTGAAACACAGATAGAAGCTGTAACAAGCTAGTATTTAGAGCTTTAGCAATATGCTAAATGATTGCTTGAGTTCTTCTAATGCAGAATATTAGTGACCGAGTGCCCCTGCTGATGCTGTTACCCATTAATGTGGCAGTTGGACAGGATTGTTAAATCCACTAAGATATCTTGTTATCTGCCATTTATTGAAATTATACTGGGTGCAGGACATTAAATGATAGTAAAAGAAAAATGCAGATAGAAAGTAGGCATAGAGAACATAAGAATGTGACTAAAATTATTGTACAAGTGTGTCCCCCTCCCCCAAGTCTGAAAAAAAACTTTAAAGAGCTTACAATATCTGGCACTGGACTTGATGCTATAAAAGCTGGCAAACTGAGCAGTACTCAAACTCGTAAAAATCATAATCATATGCAGTACTGAGCATAACTAAGTGGTGTGTAATCTTCTTTTTAAAGCAATTTAGAATTTAAAAAGTCATAGGTGCTGCCACTGCAGTTGTACTTGTTCATTCCTGGGCCTGTAAAAATGACAAAATATTCACACCTAATCACTAAATATCATATCATTTTGAAGAAATCCATTCCCTGTTTACTGGATCCACTAGCTTCACTGATGAAAGTGTATCCTCCCCAGCATTGGAGAGCTTTAATAAACCCGGCCCATTGAATCTCAATCCACTTATGGTAATATGTTTACAGATATTTGCTAATGTTAAGGTTGCAAATATGGCTTTTGGTTAGGTAGTAAAGTGAACCTTTGTTTAGGTGATGCATTAAAGCTCCATCCAAGTCCATTACCTATTGACCTGGGTAAGAACACAGCTTTATGAAAATGCATTAAAACTCAGGTCTGAGCAAGTTGTGACCATTGCTGTCCATTATGTTCAATATTTAAGCAATGATCTTTAATGAATGTGCAATCAAATATTTACAATCATGGGTAAAACCATGGAAATATCTTTTTCAAGATTTTTGACCAAACAAAGATTAGCTCTTTATTCGGACAGTGGCTACAAAAAAAAAAGGTGAAATGTGAATTTATTATCATTTATTCAACAAAAAACATTAATAGATGTAGTAGTGTACACACAAAATTTCAGGTGATTTAATTCATTCCGTCAAATATCTTTTTTTCTTTATTGACCCAATTTTTTGAGCCTGGATTTGCTAGTGTTCTATGGATCATTTTTGAGTAGAAACATCCCTTTCTGGCTCAAAATAGACTTTAGAACCGATGGTCTTACAGTCTTGTAAAGCACACTTGACGTAGAATTATTACTTGTGCAGATGAGCGAAAGCTACCCAATAAATGGGCCACATGTGTCTAGGCTGTGACCATACAACTGTATCTTTGATTCATCAGTCCATAACACAGGTCTAGTTTTTTCCATAAGTTATGTGGCAAATTGTGCTCTTAATGTAAAAAATTTTTTGGACAGCAAAGGCTTTTATTTGGCACACCCCTTATGCTGGTTAAATGGTTGCAATCTCATTTTGACTGTGGATATGTGCACTAGTTGTTCAAAGGTTACCTGCAGAATCCTTTACATTAAATTTGGGGGTTCTTGGGAACTTCTTTTAGCATCAGGCATCTTGTATCTTGTCTATACTAGGCAGACTAGAAAAATGAAGTTGTGTGAAATCTATGGCATTTTAGGTTGTTTTCTATACAGTAAAATGATAAAAGAAGGGCAGAATTACTGTATCATTATATGATATTGCAGCTGCCTCTTTAAGGTTTTTTTTGTGCTAGGTTTTGCTATTTCCCTTTCAGCAGTCTCTTTAACTTTATTTTGCAGAGTTATTTTACTTGAAGTGTGGAATCTCATGTCTTGCCAATTTTTATTCTTCTGTAAGCAATGTTTTCTTATTGTGGATGGCCAGAGGGTTTGTAAAGAATTTATCTGTGCAACAACTGATTCTGACTTCTATCAACAGGAATTGTATGTGCTTTTACCTAATATCTTTCAGGTTTAGATAGGACAAGTTCCATACTTTAAAAGTTTCATACCTCCTAAGGAGGGTCTCATTATTGGCACTTAAGTTGACCACCCACATTTAAATTTACAGAAATTTTTCTACAGGTTAATGTAGTTTTTTGTGTGTCAAATCCACATTTTTGTTTAAATTAGTAGGCAAAGATAACATACAATTTTATATGCCATTTGTTTAGATACATTTATATTTGTCACAAACTTGGACGTGGATCTTCTGTGTTGCCGAGTAGGAAGAACCCAGGGCCCAGATGGGATGCCAAAAGAGGAGACAGCTGAGTGCAGCATGCAATGCAAGGTACATATTCAACAAGCAGGAGAAGTAGTCAAGAGTTAAGACACAAGCCTGAAATCAAATAATCAGTCCAAGCCTGGTATGGTACAGGATCAGCAGTCAAATGGAAAGTCAGCAGGGTAGCCAAGATCAAAAAACAGGATATTAGAAAGGTCAAAGAGCAAGTTCAGAAACAGGGAGCAGGATACAGGACATCACAGTTGTAGCTGTTGAGAAAAAACTGAGCTGCCTTTAAAGACAGACACCTGAAAGTGAGCTTACAGGATGCAAACAAGGATTCATAGCCCAGTCCATAGCATGAGTACACCAGAAGGTCCTGGTTGGGTAGGAAGGAGAATCTGGGAGTAGTAAGTGGACAATATCATCTTTATCTGTAGACACTGTTTGAATAATGATCTAAAATTTGTCCGTTCAAATTTGTTAAAAAAAGTCATCAGGTTGTATGGGGTGTACTTACTTTTAAAGGACTTTGGGCTGTTTACTTGAATCAGTGAACATTATGCAAGGAATATTTCCTTTTTGCAAAGAATATCCAACCATGTACATGGAAATGTAAAACCATTCTTCTGTAGATCTCATTTATACAGCCTGGGCAACGAGTACAGAAATATACTTTTTGCCTAGAACACAGTCTAGTAACACTACACAGATATAGAAGATTAATTAACATAAGGACTATAATGACTCACTTCATTCATTTAATCACATTCTAGCAAAATTCCTGTTTGTTTTTTTCAATTGCAGCATACCGTGTTTCCCCGATGATAAGGCAGGGCCATCAAATAAGACAGCCCCCCCCCTTTTTAGGTAAAAATGAAAAATAAGCCCCCCCCC
>NC_092859.1:112001277-112016634 GCF_032062135.1 Pyxicephalus adspersus
ACGATTAATAGATAAAATAGGAATTCTGATTTATTAATGCTCTTAGAGTTTATTTTTTGTCCGGTTCATATGGATTGCTGGACAGAACACATTTCACTTTAACCTTTTTTATTAAGCCAATTTGGATGGTATAATGTGAGCAGTTTATCAAATCAGTGCAAGCCCTCACAAATTTAAGATTTGTATATATCTAAATGTACTAAAATATGCGATATATGCATAATGTTTCATTCTCTATAGACTCACTGTGGCCCACATTTTCTAATAACGCAGTGTTGGTTTATTAAGAATATTACTGTGTCCTAGTTCAGTTCTGGAATGGTTGCTTTAATGTTCTCTTAGGTTTGATGAAAATTCACCAATGTTGACTGCACCGATGTTTGGAGTTGATTCAACCCAGTTCATTCCACAATGTTCGAATTCCAGGGGAGACAAATCTTCCACCTAAAAGGATTGAATATTTCTAGGATATTTTACTTTAGAATTGAATACTCTAAGGCAAGGATTTGTCTCCCATAGTATTTAATAGGGAATATTGGGTTTGCCAGACATTTGCCCAAACACAATGGGCAATGGACCATACTCCATCCAAATATTAAAAAACATTTGCCCAATCCTACATGACCTAATCATCACCCATCTACTATATCCACATTGTCACAGATTCCCACAAGTCCAGGTCACCTGTGCCTCCTTCTTGCTAACCTTCCTTGCAGCCCCCTGCTGCCAGCACCATCTCTGCCTCTGGATACAACGTTTACTTCCTGCTCCAAGTCAGGTGATTCTCTGTCAGCTGCTCCCTTGCCTTAGAGAACCAGAGTATTCCGCAGACACTCTCCCTCTGCTGGCCAACATCTAAATTACACCTGAGACCATCCCAGCAACAGCACTCCCTCTGCTGGTGGGATTGATGTCTGCGGCTCACTTGATCCACGCCCATCTCCCCTTGCCAGGAAGTGACCTGTCAACAAGAAGTTGCCCGAACAAGGAGTTCCTTTGGCTCTGCTTCCAGGGTACTGTTGTTTATCTCTATTGTTCCAGATCCGTGTTCCGACCCTGGCTCATTCCTAACTACTCCTGCATGCTGCCAGTCCTGACCTCTTGCCTGTTTCCTGACCATCCTTGTTCACTGCCGGCCCTTACCTTTTGGCTTGTCTGACTACCCTACTGGATTTCCCTTTTGTACTATGCTTCAGTCCCTGCATGTTGGCAGTCACCTGCCTTGGCAGGCACGGGGGCCGCAACCTGGCAGTAGCTTGCCACACAACATCCTCACCTCTAGAGGCTCTGGAGAAGACCAAGCTACTGCTTAGACCCTGTGGGTGACACAGTGGGTGGGTGACACAGTGGGTCCTCCACTTTGTCTTGTGGAGCCTTGACACACATAGGGAACACATTCAATTAGTTTACTGTGCCAGGCAGCATGCAGTATATATACTGTGTAATAATATTAGCAATAAAAATAATAAGTATGGCCATGGAAGCTCTAAGGAAGTTTGATGTTTAATCCAAGCATCCTCATGGAAAGACACCATAGAAGAATGGTTATGTGATGACATTGGTTGACCATGAAACAAAGGACACTATGAAAAGAAGTCATGTAAACAACTTTGCCACAAATAAACCATTTTGGAGTTGCTGAGAAGACATTTAAATCTGGACTATGGTTTGCTAGCTGGGGAAATCTCTCTGTTAAAGACCATTAATACTATCATCTCACCCAATTAGATGATGTTATTCAGATTGCTATCTGACCATTGTATTCTCCATGTACATACAATAAATATAATCTAATTTGAAACACGGTCACATTCTTCATTCACAGTCAAGTCCTGATTTGGACCTCCTAATTCAAAGTGACAATTAATTCATACTGAACAAACACTTTAATGAACAAAATGTTGTGCAAACTGTTACTAAAAACTTGTATAAATTACATATCCAATTTGAAAAATGAAAAGACACTAATACAATAAAACATAGTTATTAAAAATAACACTTTATATAAATGATTAGAAGGTTGTGTATTAAACCTATTTATTTTATATTTTTTTTTTAATGTCAACTTTTATACCACACAAACACACTGAGACAGTTCCACTTTCAAAGGGAGGAATTCTCAGCTGCAACTACATATATCATTCTATGGTTACACAGCCAAGATAGAATTTTACATCAGCAAGATTTACTTTCAATTCCTTGCTGCAATCTAACCTATAACAGTACTTTGATTAGAGAAAATACAGGGAACATCTGAAGAATGAATAATGTGTTACTGACACCTGCAGGAGAATTCTGTGCTTACACCATCATCAATGGTATAGAAGTTTTTTAAAAATGTAAAGCTGCATACTTCTCAATTGTCCCTCTTTTTATGTGGATATATATACCACTAAAAACATTGAATTTACTGATACTAAGTATTATTTTACATTCAACTTTTCATTCAGCTCCATCAAATAGTCGATGTATTATTTTAAAAAGTGAACGTTAAATAAATATAGTGATGAAAAAGCGCATGTTGGCCTAACCAATTATTTTTTGCATATTCATTGTTATGGTGGGAAGGGTGCCTTTTGCATACATACTTGAGCTTTAAAAGATTAGAGGTAAGTGACTGTTGAGTGAGGTTGTGGGAAATGATTCCATATATTTCATAAATATGATGGAAGTACATCTAGCAATCCTTTAATTTCCTATTTAAACGCAGGGCACTAAGATTTCATAGAATTAGAATAGAATCGTAGACATAGAATTCAGTTATAATTTATATAAACAGATATATGACATTTTAAAAAGTTTTGCACCCTTTAAAATTAGGTTAAGTAATAATAAATATAAGTTATAAATAATAAAAATAGGACAGACAACAATGTGAAAAGTGTAATACCCTACAGCTACCATTCTTTTTCTTTTACATCAAAACTCTCCAGCCACAAATGTCAATTACATGTACAATAACAGTCAGAAAAGAAAGGGAGGAGCAATATCTGTGCCCAATTAGGTGCCCTGCATACACATTTGCAAACCATGAACGTGTTGAAAGAAAAAGTGAGCAGAGAGATGATCTCAAAAAACTGTTGTTGCTCCTTCATACAGGCTGGGGTAAGGAAGTACCTACCTGAGTTGTCTACCTGGAAAAGAGAAAAGTCATACCAGTATGAACAGAAAAATCACCTAGCAGTATGTGTGGTTTTTATATTTCTCAACTATTTGGACGTTTTGAGGGTTTAACTGATAGCTTTCAGTTATGGCTTACTGTACACTACTTACCTACTGGACCTGTGCTTTTCCTTTAAGGATGTTCATTCATGGCTTATTGTAGACTACTTACAGTCAGGCCTGAATGTATTAAAGTAGAATTAAACTGAAATTTAAAAAATCACACTTACCTTCAATTCTGCAGAATTCCCTGGATCTCGCTGGAGATGTCCTCAATTGAGTCCCATGCCATCCTGAAACCCTCCTTTGTCCCTGGAAGGAGGAACCTCTAGGTACCACCATCTTTCTGTTGTTGTTCTGGCTACGTAACCCAATCTCGCACAGCGCAGGTACAAGATAGGGTGGCGTAGCCTGCTGTAAAGGGGAAAAAGAGTAGGAAATGTTGGAAAATGCCCCTTCTGAGTATGCTCGATAGAGCAGCCAGATGCCTCCAGTGATGTTCGACATAGGTATCCCAGGAGGCTCTGCGACAATAAAGACAGAAAAGAAGGGGTTTCACCCTTTTTAAAAAAAAAAAAAAAAAGAATAACAAATTTTCTTCACATCAAAGGTTCGTCTACCTTTTTATGTAAAGCAAGGTCCACTTTAAGGGCAAACTCAACAGCTGACCCTGGCCCCAATGCCAGCAACAGTCTCAGGCCAGTCTACCTCACCTCCGATTTACATTGAGAACTCGAGCAGGGGCCTGGACAGTGTGGCACTGCACTGGTGTGCTTACATTCAGCCACTCTGACTGGCATAACATCTCGTACTTGGGAGGAGCCCAGTGACATCACATTAGGGCATGGATATGGCAAATGAAGGGGCATGGGAGCCCACCAAATGCAATCTTGCCCTGGGCACCCAAATGTCTTATTAACAACCTTTTTAAAAGAGCCTTTGCTTTTCCATTAACAGACAATCTGTTTAAAAAGTAATTGCAGGAAAATTATTAACTAAATTAAAATGCATTATTTTTTTAATGATGATTGACAGTAATGATTACCACAGTTATATTTGGGGATACTTATAAAACCGATATTTTTTTGCAATGGAAATAGGTTGAGTATACTTTTCTTCCTCCAACAGGTGGGACAACATGGAGACTTTAGGACAGCCATATTTTATTATATATGAGTTTTCTATCAGTTTGTTTTATTTTGCCCCCTAGAAAGTCAACACACAGCCAGAGTAAGAAGATTAAATCTGCTAAAGCCGGTGATAACACTGCAGTCACATCCAAGATGCTGTGTAAAGTTTATATTGAAGAACAATCTTTAACCTCAGCAGAAATGCATGCAGCTAAGGGTAAAGGCATTGGCATCTGGCCCTGAGAAAATTCTGCATTTGGAGCATATTTTAAAGAGGAACTCCATTCTGAGGTCAAACCTCTAACAAGTGAGCATCTCACTTGATTACATTTGTTTTACCAAGGGAGTAGCTAATATGCAAATAGATGTCTCTGTCTCTGTTTTACCAGCACATGCTCTTGCTCTTGGGCAATAAATTGAGTATCCACAGAAGACTAATTGACATGCGGCATGTTTATTTGAGCATGCCGGTCAGTGTTTTGGATGACAGAAGAGAATTGGGAAAGGTCCCCTTGCAGAGCTGTTATCACAGTACATCAGCACAGGACCTGACCTTCTATGCCATCGTGGGAGATGTGCTGTCTGTGCAGTGCATTAGCAAATCATTAGAAATGATGTACAAAAAAAGCAGATTGTCTGACTGTTGGGTGGAAAATGAGAAAGAAAAGACAAACATTTGTTCAGTTAATAAAAAAACAGACATTTTTTCAGTTAAATTATTGTTAACATAGCTTTGGATTTGAATATCTCTGGGTGGCAGTTGCTTTTATTAAAATCAGGACAATAAAAAGCAGCAAAAAAAAAAAACACTGTTTGGTGTTGATGTTTATTCACTTTATTAAGTTTGAAGAGCACAGTAAAAGATAGGGTAGCTACATCTTTGGTTCAGTCCTTTCAAAATAAAAACTCAAATAAAAAATAAGATAAAATGAATAACCCAGAAGAAGCTAACATAATACAATACACTTTTGCTGCAAAATTGTTCTTCAATCCAGAGATTTCACCCACAATACTTTAATATTGCCAATAGATGTCCCCAGTCCAATGGCCACTGACTCCATTTCCTCTGAGCCCAGGTCAATTCAAACTCCTCCAATCAGCCTGTTTCTTGTCAGTGCATGAACGATGGGCTTCTTGGTTTTATTCTTTCTCCTATGCTCTAGTTATTCTCTACAAGAGGTATCACCCCAGGGTAAATTCATATATACAGTGCTTGCTTTTTAAAATTTATGTATTGAGGTATTAATGGTTACATAGTTGTATTTACTATCTTTTGAGAGTTCTGCTTCAAAGTCCCTTTCCAGGCTCACCTACTAATTTTCTGCATATATACATTTTTTTTGTCTTCTACTGGGATAGTACAATGCAGGGTCCTCTTCGCCTCTTTTCCAGCACTGGGGGGATTTAAAATGTACGGCACAACATTTAGGAACTGTAAATTGGAATATCCAGGTGGCATTGGTTATTATGAGAAATTATCAATCAAGATAAACTTCCTACTCAAACATGTCTGATCTAAATGTTCCAAATGAAAAAAAAACAGGTCGGACTGTAATGGTCTGCACATTTCTTCCCATTATTTATAATAAGCAAAGATGAGCAATGATATCCTAGGGGATGATGATTGATCTAAATCCAAATGAAATGATGGACACTCCAAGCTGCAATGCGCAGACAGGTTTGCTGAAATAGCTGCCAATACATGCAACAATTCACATATTATGACTGTTTGTCAAGCTTCATGCAGTACTTTCAAAGATAACATAGGAGAAGATGTGTATTTTTTCTGTAATCAATATACGCCCATTTGACGAATGCATCTCACTTTCAAAATCATGCTGCATTGCCAATAATGACTTATTTATTTAAACATGACTGCTTTTTTCAATATTGAAAAGGTGTGTCTGCTCTGTAATAATTTTCTGGCACCATAAACTATATGCACAACTTACTTTTTATAGCAGCTAATGTGAACTTTGATAAGCCAAGACAACACATAGGATATCAAGATAACTACAAAAGATAGAGAGGACAGGTAGTACTACTAAATATACACATAAACCAGGGCCTCCTTAGGGCAGTATTGTTGGGGTCCTGAGTATTAAACTGTGAGGAAGGTGTCTTGTTACCCCTGCGCCACCTATGTGGTGAATAAGTGAGAATTATTTTACATACTTCCATTGTATTCCCTTGTATGTATTCTTTCAAGTACCTTTGCAATATAAATTAGATACTCAACCTGGCTGCTCTTTATATATGCTGTGTTTGTTTTTTAAAAGATACATGTATCCATTGTGAGTTGCCATTTCTGAAAAAATTACTAGCCTGTATGTTGAAGAGATTTATTCTGAACCTGGTAAGGCTTGTAATTTCCTTACAGTGTACAAAAATGTCACCTGGGTTTAGTGAGTTTACATGTTTTGGCTAAAATACAAAAAAAATGTTTTTTTGTGTTTTAGTTAGGAAACAACAGAGGATCAGATGCATAACAGGTCCCCTACTTATTTAATTGAATAGGTGGCAGTAAAAAGGCTGGTTTTCAGGCACTGTGCATCCACAGTAGAATTCAGTTTGCTTTTTGTATATTAGTTTGTTGTAGTACATTCTAAAATGCTTATGTTTTTTTTTTTTGCAAATACACAGAAGGATTCCATAAAAAAAACTTAGAAGCCAAAGTCCAGAGCCTCTGCCCAGTAGCTTCAAAAAACAGGTTCACATTTAATAAACATGGTTCACACTGTGCACTCTAACAACGCAAAGGGCACTAGTGTTATATTAAGCAAATCTTTTAGAGATATGGTTATCAAAGTTTATTTTGGACTCAAAGGGCAAAATTGTCCCCTGTTAATCAATATTAATATTTTCTTTCTTTTTGAAATTATTTATGTATCTAGATCTTTCAACTCTGCTCTATAAAAATATCTGAGATGCTGGCAATGCTTCCTCCCATAAAAGCTATTTTTGTGGTAGATTTCATTGGTATCTTCAAAGTGACATTAGATTAAATTGTGCATCCTCATCTCTTACAGATCTCTATCACTGGGTAGGAGGATGTATCTTAAAAATCATTTGGTACTCAAACATATCTAATTAATGTATAATGTACATCTAATCAATCTAATCAATGATGGTAATCTAATCTAAAAGTAGGATCATCCAATTTATTGGATCTCATCGATATCTAGTTTATATTGTTTAACATCCAAGATAAGCAGAGTTGATCTGAAAAAAACATATTATTAAAATTATATATTTGGTGTGTTTTATGTAGTTTAGAAGCTTCTGCAAGACCTACTATATTAAGACCTGCTTATTTTGGAGCAACCATTGTCAAACAGGTTCCCTCTAGAAGTTACCAGGGGTTCAATGAGCTGTGACTGTTTTACCACCCACAAGATGATGTTTGCATATTTTGGGGGGCAACACAACTTGTCAAAGCCATTTGCATGAAATCACGGACTTTTTATATATCTGTGGGTTGCATTCTGACCACTAATGCATCGTGGGCATTCTAGCCCCTGGCAACCAATGCAAATAGAATTTATTATTTGCTTAAAGCAGAGGTTTCCTAACACCTGATAATTACTTTAAAGGTTCCTCACGTGTAAAAAGGCTGAGAAAAGTAGCTGGAGTTATCAAAAACTGACTTATTCATTTTACATTGATTATCCTTAATGGCTGGCAATTCACGTAAAATTATGAAATTATTCATAAAATTATGAAAATGGAAGAAACATCTGAAACAAACTCCCATTTAGCATTGTACTTCAAATATATAGGCAATTGCTAATTTTAAGACTCAGCTAAATACTAATGTAATTTTAAGTTCAAAGTAGAGTTACCCACCCTCCAGCCATCCTATGACAGAGTGGTGGCCAGATAACTGATATCCGTAGGCAGTTTTTAACTTAGCCAAAGCTTTAAGCCACTAAATGCTTGGGGTTATATGTTTCAAATATGTAATGATGATGAATAATTTTAGCACTCATTTATCTATGCTTACAGACCAAATGTTACCATAAATTAATATCAGAATAGGACCATAATTATTTTATTTGCCAAGACTAACCTACTATGTTTGTACATTGTTTGAACATCTACTCCACACAACCAAGCTTTTGTAGTAATGTTTATAAAAATGTTATACAAGACACTTGATAAAAGGCAACGGCGTACAATCCTAGCAAAACAAACTGCCAGTATTAAAATTACTTCCCACCTACATGCATGGAATTTTCACAATTTTTGCCTGGCCAATCAAGATAAAGCTAGAAGAAGACCTGGGGAAGATACCAGCACCCCCAACAGAGCATGGAGAGTACTTTTAAATATTGACAACAGGCAGGTAAGTTAATTTTCTTTTTTTTATATATTTATTCTTTGTTTTTTTTGGATTTTCCAAAAGAATAGGGTTACAAACTACAAAAACACAATCTCATACAAATGCATGCAGTGCAAAGCCTTAAATTATTCAATACAAGGTAGTCTTAATAACATAAAAATGAAAGATACCAAATAGACCTATTTGGATAATTAGTTCCCTGTAGGTACATAGTAAAAAAGGAGTAGAATGAGTGGATGTTAGGCGAATGGGGATGCTCTTAGTGGTGCTATCATCATAACAGGAAGCATACCTAAAGTTATTATAATGCATAGTATATTGGCAAAGCAAATCTTGCACTGACCCTTTCTGATCGCCCATCTAAATCTCTTTGTGTACCACAATTAAACTCTAATTTTGCTTCTGTTATACCTGAAGTTTTATTTGCTCTAGGGGTGACTTAGTATGTTTTTACAGGACTTTCAAGACAACATGGACAATTTTTTAACAGTAGATCAAATTTAAATTTTTCCCAAGCAAGCCACATCGCACCATAAGAGGCTAATTTTGATGAAATCCAATTTGGCAAAAATTATTTCACTCCTTCGTAATTGTCAGCATTTCATTGTAGGTTTTTATCCAAATTAGACCCATGATATACTTTGAACACGGCGCTAGATAAAAAAAAACACTGTTTTTCTGCAACCAAAATGTAAAAAATGTCCCTCATTAAAAGCAGAGTTAGAGTAGTAATTTAAATAATAAAGCGAATGAAGGTCTTAGATGCAGACTATAAATATTGTTGTACTAGTTTTATTATCTGTTTGCACATTAATGCATCAGATATCATGGAGATTGTCATGTTTACTAGAGAGAACAAATTAAAACACAAGAATGTAATGAAGTATGTCAGAACATCAAATGAAATAAACTATGCAGCATGGAGAAGAACGAAGCAACACAAAATTCATCACATTGAACATTGCGTTCAACAAGTATGAAGTTTGGGGTATTTTATGCTTCAGGTACTGACGAAATAGCAAGGGAAATAACTATTGTTAGGCCTGAAGAGTTTGATGACAGCCAGGAATAAAATGCTTTCCTTGTTTCACGTTGCTTAGGGAGATTTGGAGTTTTCCGCTTCTTTACCATACATTCAGCTGTTTACGAGAGTACAAGAAAAAATGTTCAGATGATAATATTACAAAAGATACAATTCTATTTTTGCAAACCAACTATGATCATGTCCTCACAGCTTGAATGTAAGGACTTTAAGAGTATATTTTATATGTATAAGTTGTATTAATTATAATCCCCAGTTTGACTGCTTTGTAGAATGGATACTCATTTGCAGCAATAGAATGGTGTTCATGTTTCTAAAGATGGTATGATCTCCCTAAACAATAATTCAGGTTAAATCACCTGAAATCAATCCTCTATGTTGGCTCAAAAAAGGTGGGGAATTGATATTTATCTGGCCAAATAACTAGTGTTCCAAGTTGTATACCTCTATTTTTCTATTAGTTCCACGGCTGGATCTGTGAAGGACACCATCTGACTCTTAGGCTACGTACACACATCAGATGATTCTCGTCTGATTATCACCTCAGGGCTGATATCGGAATATCGGACAAGAATCTGGCATGTGTAAAGCGCTCATCCAAAGCCACTCATGGGTTGGTCCTGGCAGATCTGATTGTAATACAAATTAAGGGGAGAGAGCGCATCGGAGTGCCTCTTCTTCGTTTTCCCCCCTTCCCTTTTCATAAAGTAGAATGGCGCTGTATGTACAGCACTCGTTCAGTATTTTGTTATTCGAAAGGATCATGAAAGATCTTTGCCAATGATAATTATTGAACGTGTGTACGCAGCCATAGGATTTAGAGATCAACAGTGCATACATGGGATTGTGAGTCTCTTTGCTTCTTTTATCAACTAAAGACATAAATATTGTTTACAGCCAATTACCAAAAGGGTAACTACAATTATTGTGTGTATAATATGAAACATTTACATTGGTCTAAGTTCCCAACTCCCATTGCCTTTATTTTAGCAAGAGTTTGCCTTTCAGTTGTAAAAATGGTCAGAACTGAATATCAAGAGTCACCTCCTGTAGACATAGATTTTAAAGCAGAACTAGACCTAAAAAAATCATACACACCTTTATTTTCACAGAGCCCCAATCCCTCTGGAGCTGTTCTCGAGTCATTGCGCCGTCTTGTTATCCACCTGATTGTTGTTATCAACCCGAGGCAAGGAAGCGATGGGGCCCGCCATCTTCTTCGATCATCTTTCCTCTTTTGGCTATGTCACCCAATCTTGCACTGCGCAGTGAGTACCAATCTCACTGCAAATGCGTAAAATTGGCATATTTTTCCTATTGCAGAAAAAGCCACTCCAAAATCAGGCATGTGCAGAAACAGCAGCCAGATGCCTCTTGGAATGTGTTACATGGCTATCCCAGGAGGTTCTGCACTCGCATTCTGTCATTATCCCCAAGAATTTAAATTTTACTTTGGATAAAAGAGTTGTCTACCCTTTTATGTAAAGTAAAAGTTTTGGTCTGCTTTAAATAGGATTAGGTGAACTTGCAGTTAACCAATTCAGGTTTTCTCACCCTAAGATGCCTTTTGTGTAGGGTACAGGCCATGGGTTTAAACCAAAAATCAGGGATGTTAATAAAAAGGTATAACTAAATAAAAGGGGACAACAGAAAAGGGGTTTTCAAGTGTGAATGTGGTTGCCTTTAAAAAGTCAATACCAATAATAATGAAGAGCCATGAATGGTATTAACAGGTACTTTGTGATGACATTTTACATTTAAAAAATAAAAAAGCTGACAAGTTACCTTCAAGACTTATCCCAGTTCTGAACAACCACTCTCCGTGTATTAATTTTAGCCCTTGAACAATCCAAAAATGAGTACTATTTCTCAAGAAAAACAGAAGTAGTTAGTTCTTGATTGTGTAGTTTGTCTGTCTCCTGTAATAGAACAGAATGAACACATTCTAACTATTAGCAATACGTTGGAACCTGCTCCCAGTCCATTAGTCTCTAAACCTTCTTCTAATCACACACCCACAGTGACTGAGGGCTCTTCTTGGAACAAATCCAAACACTGCAAAATTATATAGGCTTTACACTTTCCCTACAGTAGAGAGGCACTCTCCGTTTTTTTTTTAAACATAAAAATACATCAACTGGAAAATAAATGGGACAATTGAAAGTTCACAGGAGCTCTTCTGCAGAGGATTTGCAGCAGCAAAAATCACTTATGTACAGGGTGTCCTTTCTGAGCGCTTCTTTTTAGTTGGAAGGATCCGGAACTTTTACTAAATTGGTGATTGACATTTTAGCACAGAAAATGTCAGGTTACTCTGATTTTCCAGGAATACTCTGCCAAATTTCCCCGCTCCTATCTAGGCTCTAAAAAGGCAAAATAATGATTTATGTAGGACATATTTCCTTCCCAGCAGCAGCAAACAACCAGCTTACTTAGCCACAGTCACCACAGGACCTGGCAAATAAAGAACAGGACCTCTTCCAAGACATATTGATACCAAATCTGGGTGTGGATGGGTTCCAGACAATGCATGGACAAAATTCACTATCCATAAACACTGTGGCTGCTATCCAAAATTACATTTGCCAGAGTGTATTATCAAAATAAAATCCAATTCACAAACATGGGCACACTCTGCCAACACCCCTTCATAAAAAATAAAGCAACAATACACAAAGTTAAACTCAAGTTCAAATGCAATTTGAATTTGTGTTTGCTAAGGAAAACAAACTTTAATACACTTGACTTGAACACCAGCACTATCGGTACTGATTTTCAATAAATATGGACTCCAAATTGGTCTCAGATGTGGTGCTTTGTGATCATTGTTTTGAAGGATGGGTGTTAGTCATTTTGGTAGGTTTAATCTCAAACAGATTTATTTCACATGAAAATTTAGGTACGTGGATGAGGTGTAGATCAGGAGATTTAAAAATGTATGGTCTAAAACTTCAGACTAAGCTTCAATCTCTTCAAGTTGCTTCTAGTTCTAGTAGTAACCCAGACTTTTTTTTTGAAGAGAGGACATCATGGAAAGGTTCCTGTGTATATTTCCCAACAAAACCAGTCAGTCACCACCTGCATTGCGGGGGACAGCGGCAACTTGACTGCAGCAGCTAGCATCTTCAGGTATACCTCTCAGAATAGGACAATGATTCTTCTTTTGCTTGCTAGGCTAAAGATCTGGGAGAAAGCCAGGCCTTTAAGATGACATCCTCATGGACCAAAAGCTCAAGAAGGAAGAGTTAGAACAAGAAGTATCACAGATATTAAACAGGTCTACCACAGGGATGTAGTGGGGCAGCCACGGGTGGGAATGCTGTGTCCTCACTTTTTTCGGGAATTGACATGCTTGCCCACTCTTTTTTTGCAAAGTATTCTTTGGTGTCCGTGGCTGCGGCCACTTCGCCTCCACCCTGCACGGGTAGGGAGAAAAAAGACCCCACTGGGGGGGCATCGGCCAGAGTCACGACCCATGTCTCCCATATGGAATTGCAGACTCTGAACACAACCCACCCACTCAGGCTCAGACCTGCAATCTGGTATCATGACGTCACTCTGGGGGAAGTTTTTTCCCCTTTGAGTGACACATAGGCAGGGGTGTAATGGATCAGGCACATTTACATAACAATGAATGAATAATAATTCTCAATATACATTTTAGGAAGAAAACACAACTGTTGCCTTGTCTATTGATAAAGTTGCCACTGCTGTTCTTTTTTGGAAAATGCTGTTTTTTAGGCTGCATCTGGTCACAGTACTTTTTATGTCGTTAGCCCAGAAAAAAGCATGCAGCAAGGTAATTCAGAAAAGGTTCCACCTAATTCAAGGTCATTGAATCAGAACAAGATCATCGTGACCAAGCATTTCTTATGGGAAAGATGTCAAAGTCATCTTGCTGCCAACCAAAGAAAGCATTTGGCTTGCTTAAAGCAGCAAAGCATGTTAATGATATATATGTAAACCACTTCATTGTATGGATTATAAATAAAATGGAATACACTAAAGGTAATTTTGTAGAAGTTTACTGCCCTCTGCTGTTACTTGAAGTGCTTTAAAATGCTGCACACATACTAAGTATTTTCTATTATATACTTACTTATTACCTGCCAATATTAAAATTAAATAGTTTAGCCAGGATGGTGGTTCAGGGGCAAGATTACACTAATCCCTCACTTCTGAGGCTGACTCATCAGACTCACGGGCTATTTTATTTGGCACCTTCCTCGGAATCCTATTATAAAGGCACTTATAATAACAAGCTCCTCATTATAAAATAACAAAATGCTTATCGGTTTAAAAAGTGCAGGATGTCCTAATTTATGTCAACGCTCTGATTACCTGACAGGTGCGGCTGCAGCTGCTTGTTACGCTACTAGATTTTGATTAGCTTGTCGTTTAAACCTTCCAGTCCTCTTGTTTTTTTTATCTCTGCCTTGCAAATAACTAATAATGAAATACTGAAAGTTACAGCAAGAGATGAATCAGGGCAGGAAAATTCAGTTTTGATGAACAGCACAATTTTTAAATCATAGGTCTGATTACTAATGAACTTTCATGTATTTAAATGGAAATTACAACAAGAAATATTAATTTAATGTTAAATGTTAAGACATTTTATTGACATACCCTAGGGACAGAGTATTTTGAATAAAAGTTTAACTGATTACCGTAGGCTTATGGTAGCTTGCAATATTCTCTAGGCCGCTCTACTGTATATGTTGCCAAGGTAGTATTTAATATTCACACTGCCCCAGGCACGCATGAATGATGTGTCCTTTGGTACGGATTTCAAGCTTTTTGATCAGAAACATGTCACATTTTTCTGATGGTGAAAATGAAAGCTAAAATACATAGTTTAAAGCAGAGAGCTTTATATGAAAAGCTTGCAGAGATTGCGTTCACGAACGAATATTACTTGCCCTTAAGGTTTTGGGCATTAGGTGACCTTTCTTTCTGAAAGAGCTATTTCAGACGATTTTATACTGATTTATTGCAGTATTCACTGTTTTGGAGTCAAAGACCTGGAACCATTGGCACAAGTGTTCTGAATTCACCTGTTGTAGTCTTGATACAGGTCAATGACTCAAAAGTAATGCTAAAGACAGCCTGGAAAACAGAATCTTTAGAAACATAATTATAAATATTAAATACAATAAATAAAAATAATAATGAATACCAGGTACAGAGGTTTTTTTAAATAGTCCCTTTTGCCCTCACTTCTGCTACTAATTTTGCCCACAGACATGAAAAAAGTAAGGCCTTGGTCTTAAGCAACATTGTTGCAATGTCTTACCACACATATTAATGCAATGACACAAGCTGCCTTGCAGACCCAGGCTGAGCTGCATTTTTGTGGGGGCTCAACCTCAGTCTCAACTTCTCCAATTTTAAGGACATTTCATTTTTAATGGTCTGTCAACCCATCTTGTGCTCTAGCTTTGGTATTGCAGTTCACCACAACACACAAAGTATTCTCCAGTATTCTACCCTGTTTCCCTGTTTCCTGTTTTTTTGAAGGCCAAAATATGCTCTAGGGCTTATTTTTAGGGGGATGCCTTATTTACCCATGAAGAAGACTACAGTACACAGTTATTGTTGTCAATCATGTGCCATTCATGTCCACTTCTGATCAATCTGTGCCAATCATTGTCCCCTTCTGATCAATCATGTGCCATTCC
>NC_092859.1:112016840-112083121 GCF_032062135.1 Pyxicephalus adspersus
TGAACAAACTCCTGCAGTCTCCGTTAGGGAGGGATGAGGGAAGCTGCCTGTGTTTGCTTGGGCGGAGTCACGTGTGTTTGCGTGGGCGGAGTCACTTCAGTCCTGTCACTTTCTCTTCATGACGAGGCGCGGCACACATGGAGGAACCACACGGAGTCACCCACCGTACCACCCGATTCGGGTAAATGCAGGTATCGGTGGGTGGCTTATTTGCGGGGGGGGGCTTATTTTTCATTTTTCTCTAAAAAGGGGGGGCTGTCTTATTTGATGGCCCTGCCTTATCATCGGGGAAACACGGTAGTATTCTCTAGCTGTTAATGGGCACTGTGTATGGGCACTGGAGTGTCACACATACATTAACATGCATTCATATAAAGATGACGAGAGTGGGGTGTGCCATTGTAGACAAGGCAGGACTGACAGCACTATTTAAGATTTTAGCACAGCACTGGTATTGTTACCAGCTATGAAATGTTAGGAGTTGGGTGCATTTCTGGCAGGATGGTCTGATATTTTTCAGTACTTGCAATGTTTTTTAGAGGCATACCAATGTGCATGTAATGGAAAATTGTGATATATACAATCTATAATTTTGTTGTAACAGTTAAATGCTTTTTTGCCTTTTATGATGCAAGAGCAGGATTAATTCACTAAAAATAACAGATGATTTACTTTTTTTAGAAAGCTGATCAGCAAAGGTGTTTGATGTAGCTGTGGATGGCAAAAGGCTGCATCAGGGGCTGATCTGATACATACAGCTCTCATGATAGCTTTTTTATTATTGCACGATACATCAGATTACAATCAGTTTAGAGTTTTAGAATTAAAATAATTGATCAATGACAGTCAACAATAATGTGTTTCCTGTGTATCAATTAAAAAAGATAGCATGGAATTTTTGCACATTGTATAAACTGACTTTTTTGGCTGTAAAGTAGGTAAATTAATGACAGGACTGTAGGCAAACTGCCAGTAACAGTCACTAACCTGAAAATGACTAACCTTCATATCTGACATCCAGCAGATTCAGTTTATTGTAATTGTGTCTATTCAGTTGGAAGAAGTTGGAACTATTAAAATGTATGCAAAACTTTACAGTTAAACATATTATCTAAATATAGTACAAAGTATTCTGTAATGTTAGATAACTGTTTCTTTTAATTCCTTTTTTTTTAAGTGGTGTGACCTATAAAACTGTAAAATCATTAACAAAATGAAAGATAAAAGTGATGTAAAGCTACCAAGATCATATCATTCTTTTAGAGTCCACAGACAGACACCAGTATCAAATGAAGTGCATGCTAAACACTTACTTATCTAAAAATGTGTATTGAGTATACAAACCTAGCAAGAAGTTCTCTTTGCACCACGTCAAAC
Organism: Pyxicephalus adspersus; assembly: GCF_032062135.1. Taxonomy (NCBI): domain Eukaryota; kingdom Metazoa; phylum Chordata; class Amphibia; order Anura; family Pyxicephalidae; genus Pyxicephalus; species Pyxicephalus adspersus. Next base: position 112,018,218 of record NC_092859.1, read on the forward strand.
CTTTAATAAAGGGTATACTATTCACATGCCTAATGGCCTTTTCTTGCAGGTTTTTGTCTGTGAATTTAACACCAATTTTACAATATAAGGTTATGTCCAAACAATATGTTTTGGTATTTTTTTTAGACCTTCAATATCTCATTACAAAATTAAGATGGAAGATGTGGGTTCTGGACGATCATCAGAAAAACATTGTTATGAACACAGTTTAAGTACAAGAACAAAATTGAACTGTATGCATGAAATTGATTTCTAACTCCTTTCTTCATAGCTTTTTCACAGAATGGGCCTGATTGATTAAAGCTCTCTAAAAATGGAGAAGATAGACTATCACGGAAGAACCTGGGTGATCCAGCAAACCTAGACTGGATCTGGTATTTTTCAAATTTGGGGACCTTTAAGCAATCAGACCCAATGGTGCAAAGCAACAGACCATGTGAACTAATGCTGCCTAGAATTTACACAGTACATTGTAGTATTTGTCACATAAGTGGAAAGATCCTACTAAAGACAGTGTTCTAGAAATTGCCCAGGAACATCTAGTATTGTTGTAACAGTGAGGGCTATTTCAAACCTGCAATGAGATAAGGCCTTCTGCTGCAAGCCTAACTATGGTCCCAACGTCTTTTATTCAAACGAATATAAAAGATTGGCAGCTATTTTTTGCATGTGGCTGCGACTTCTACAGATTGTTCCTAAACCAAGTCACTTTTGACCACATGGATGTTGTTTGAAGATTTACACTGCAGCAATATGCAAATCTGGTTACCCGCAGTACCATTTGCCACTCCCGGGTTTTTACCCTGTGCCTGGCTATCCACACAGTTTCCATGATGTGCATGGAAGACGTTTGCTTATGGCATGTACTGGATTACTCCAAATCAACTGACCGATCCAAGGCATGGCTAAACCATACTTATCTTATCATTGGATACCCCATGCAAGGTAAGGGGAAAACATACTGATCTTCACCTTCTAATCGTAATCTGTCCACATCAAATGTAGGTGGCCTGTATTTAAATAAATATCAACCAATCTGCCCTATAATCTATTTGAGTGTCGGTCAGTTAACTTTCCATTTTTTGCCAAGAAAAGTCTATTTCAATGAAATATAGTTGTTGTACAAGCTTCCCCTTTGCAGTAAAAAGTAAAAGCCTCCCAAAACTAATATTTTAGACTAGTTGATGAAAAGATAACACATATGGTGGATTCTCATTTCTTTATTGACTTTGATGATGAGATAACAAAATACTTTTCAGTTTCCCATAGATTATGTGGCTAAAACAAAAACTGACAGTGTAACCATTTTCCATATTCTTCAATATTGAGAGTAAACAAATAACTGGATTGAGAAACGTGTGCCCTTTGGATCTGTAAAACATAAAAGGACAATGATTCAACCAACCAGTGGTAAGCAAACACTAATGTTCTATTAATAGGAATTTATAGTGTTAAAAAAATATAACCAAAAAACCAAGTATACAAATAAATATTCATAGTCATTATTAGTCAGCCTAATTATCATATGTGATTTATTCAGTTATATATAAAGTATTAAATATTTTTGTTTTAAAGAGCAGACAACGGAAAAAAAAATAGAAGTAAATAGATTCTTTAAACTTTCAGAGGCATTTGTGACCTTTTCAAGTAATCTGCTAATTTATGAATATAGATGAGCAGAAAACTAACTTCCCTGCTAATTGCATGACCTTCAACTCTGCCATGTAAGTGATATTTTTTTACCAGAAAGGGCAGTTATACAAAGTTAAAGGTAGTGGGTGTAATGGAGGTCAAACACCTTTCATTTGCCTTACCAGCTGCCATCTTCATGTACAGACATATTACTGTGTGTACTGCAGGCGGAAACATGGACCAAAAGTTGTTTTAGAAATCTAGTGCCATTAAGTCTTGTAACACTTATAATAAGTACAATTTAGCAGCTCTTAAAAAGTTATATTAGTTGTATATGTATGAATGTTAAAATAGAGTGCCAGTCCTACACAGGTTTACATAAAAATAGGAATAAATACACAAATGTGTGGTCAAAGGCATACCTGAAAATCTGAGATTCTTGGCCCAAAATATACATTTGAGCCCAATAATAAAATAAAAATCAACTAAACATATAGAAGGATACCTGAGGACTTTTTATTTGTTTTACACTCTAAAATGATAAACTTTATTTTGCTACAAGGTATAAATAAGTCATCTTTATAGATTATCATTAAAAAAACTGCTATAAGGATAGTAAATTTGTAGTCATAAAGGTTGTTTATGAGTTATTGTCTTCAGCTAGTGTTCTCATCTGGATATCCTGGCAGACGGCACGATATGGCCTGGACCGTGAACAGTTTTTATACGTTCTGCATCAGTATAAGCACAATAAAACAAACCCCCCTCATTCACCTCTGAATCTATTATCATTGTAGAGAAATGTCACAAGTTCACAACACTTGCTACCAATAAAGCTATCAGTCCTCTAATGTAAACACACAATGGGCCGCATTCATCAAATATCTCCAAGGCTGTAGAAGATAGACTGTTGAGGGTGAACCTGGGCGATCCAGCAAACTTAGAATGGATCTGGTCCAGGGTTGAAAATATTTGTAAAAAAATAGCAAAAGATTAGAGGAAAATGATTCCATGTTTGCTCAATCACCCAGGTTCACCTATGACAATCTATCTTCTCCAGTCCTGGAGAGCTTTAGTAAATCAGACCCAGTGACCCATTTGCTATCACTTCAGCAAATAGCAAAGGTGATCAACAACATCTTCAGTAAAATGGACGACATGCACATATCATACAATACAAAAAGGCATTCTCTGCAATATGGGAACATCTTGCATATATCCTTAATATGTACATGTACTCTGCCACTATCTTTGGTAATTGGTCCCTGTTGCTTTTCCCTAGACCAGGGGTGCCCAACAGGTGGATCGCGATCTACCGGTAGATCCCAAAGGCAAAGCAAGTAGATCGCGGAGCCCTGTCTTTCAAAATAAACTCTACTATGCACAAGAGTTATTGGCCCTGATTTGATAAAGCTCTCCAAGGCTGGAGAGAATACACTTTGATCAGTGAAGCTGGGTGATCCAGAAAACATGGAATGGATCTGGTCCAGGATTCAAAACATTTGATAGCAAATAGCAAATTATGTTAAGAAATCCATTCCAGGTTTTCTGCATCACCCAGCTTCACTGAAGAAAGTGTATTCTCTCCAGCCTTGGAGAGCTTTAGTAAATCAGGGCCATTAAGTCAAAATTTTTATTGTTTGTTGATCATTTTGACTTGGTCATTTTAAAAGTAGCTCGCAAGCCAAGAAAGTGTGGGCACCCCTGCCTTAGACCCTTCATGAAGCCACACAAGCAAGGATTCAGCAGGGGGAGTTGTGCAGGAGCCTTGTGTGAAATATGGACACAAAGTTAGAAAGTTGGTTGGGGGGCTGGAGCATAGGACGATAAATGTTAGCAGATAACCAATAAATTAACAAAAATTGCAGCAATAAAATAGGGTCATGTGTCATGACGTCCATTGTACAAATGGTTCTGCTTATCTATTTAAAAAGAAAAAGGGCAGAGATCCAGAGCTGGATTACCACCAAGGCAAACTAGGCACCTCTCTAGGATCTGCAAACCTAAGGGGGGACCACCACCAGTGATTACACAGGGGCCCTGGGTGTCCTTTTTTTCTTCTGCACTTTGGGTCCCCAAAAATAAGAAAGAGACTAACATAAGCTTGCCTTTTCTATGTTCCTGCTGCTTTCCTGCAAATATCCATAATTACAGAGAGCAGCAGGGCTGTATGTATACTAGTGGAGGACTGCAGTCTTTGTTCTCAGGTCAGCCCAATTATAAACATTTCCTGAGTAGCAGAACAGCTACCAAGCCAAGGAACTGACACTCAAACCCAAAATTAGGCCAATTTATTCTAGACATTTTAGTCCATACACATCACCCTGTATAGCACTTACTCAGTTTTCCATCCTGTATGTCACTTACTTTGTACACAACATATTAAAGGGATATACTAAATATAGTAGAGTAAGAAATTGTATTTTCCAGAACATAATAGGTCTTCTTTAAAATATGTAATCCCAGTTACCACCTGATTTGTAACAGATTATCTCTCATTTGCAATTCTGCCTGGGGCCCTGTGCGTTCTTAATAGTTTTATAACAATATAAATAATATATAAGTATTTATCCTTTGTATAGTTGTTTTTGTTGTATTTTATTTATATTTTAAGGGAGTGTGTGAGTTATTGTTAAATAAAATAATGCCCTTTCACTGTTCACCATTATACACTGCCAGAAACTTTGCTTGCCCATGTTTACCCATGGATTCTTTCAGAAATTACTCTTGAGAATTTGGAAAAAATACCTAAAATCTATTTTAAACTTCTAAAGTTTATTATTTTTTATTCTAAAAGTTTTTTATTCTTTCCGTTATCTATGGAGAATATGGCATGAATGATTAATCAGTCTGGGGATCTACTTCAGTACAGTACAAGCAAATCCCAAGCATGAAACTTTCTTACCAATAGACTGTCTTTTCATACTTAAACACTAGATGGCGTAGGTGAACAAGATAGTTATTTGTTCTCTTTAGGAGAAATCCCAAACACAGTTTCCAATTCTAACAAATAAAAATGTATTACCCTTACCTGATTATTAGGAGGCAAGTAAAATAGTTTTTGTCATATTTCATCATTTTCATAAATAAAATCTAAATTAGTTATATGGTGCTCTCCTCCTCTTGTGTCGCTGTTTGTATCTGTCCATCATTTGTACCTATTTTATGTACAGCACTGCAAATTACTACATTGGCACTTTATAAATGTTTGTTTATTTATTTATTTATTTATTAGTAATAATAATACTTACTTTTAAAGCTTAAAACCTATGTAGTTAGATGCAAATCACAAAGAAGGGCACTCCAGTGACCCCCAGCATAGTGCCATAGTAAACTATCAGCATTTAATAATGTATATTTAAATTTAACGACAAATGTTTAATAAAACTATTTAAATAATAGTTAAAGACCAAGACTAAGCCTGTCTCTGGCTTCAGTACTTTTTCAGACAATGACCTGGCAGAAGTGGGCAAATTAAAAGGCTAAGTCTAAGGCTCTCCTTAAATATATTCTTTTTTCCAGGTCAGTGCCTCAGAATGAATCAAAGCTACTTGATCAGCTCTATAACCAGGCAGGTATTGTTTTCAGGAAAAAGTCAGCAATGACAGCTAACATGTCCTCCCAGTATAGGTTTTCATTTAGGATATATGCCTATACCATTTCACATATAGTAAGTGTCTGTCCACAAGCCCTCATTGGAGGGGTGAGATAACCAAATGAACAAGCTTTGTGTCCGCTTTCAAGCACAGAAATTCACATAACTTTAATTCAGGTCAACCACTTTTCATAAGTCCATACTACATACGCAACCATAAGGGCAGTTTACCAGTAATCAATACAGTTCAAGCAAGAACCACCATTTGCAGATTTGAGGGCAGACAGCATTGCGTTGGTATTCATTCTCTTTTTGGCTGTTAGATACTACATGTAGAGTGTCGCCCAATGCAGCAGTTCACTGGCATAAAGAGAGAAACAGTGATTATTATTCTTCTAGTTATGAAAGGTCTCTATGACTGACCCTACCTAATCCTACTGCTTTCCCTGTAATTTATGTGATAAAATACTGGTAAAACAATCTATGGAGGATATTCTGCAGGAGATTAAAATAATTAAGACCTAGTACAAACTAGAAAATCCACTGCCTTTTTTTTGTTGCACTCAACAAATTATGGGTTTAGTAATCACTAATCCCACAGTTGTCAGTTCCAAAACCCAGTACATGTGTACTATATACTGCCTTTCAAAATGTTGGGCATGGGGTTCACCACAGAACTATGGGAAATGCCTTATAGTCATCTTCATACAATACAACATACTTGTTCAATATTTACAAACATATCCCATGACGTTATGTTTAGTCAAGAACGTGAAAATTGGTCACTTACATTTGGTCTGCTGCTAAATGTTACCAAATAACTCTTATGCACTTTCTGGCACATTTCCCTAAAACTGTTGGATGTTTAAAAGAATCCAGAACTGTAAATTATACACTACCAATTTTTCAGCAACAGCTAAAAAAATTCAGCAATTGGTTTCTAGAGTTTCTAAGCTTAATAATAAACACAATGATTTTAGAAGACACATCCAGTTCACAGGGGTGCTGCCTGAGCCCACCCAAGCATGTACACTCCCTACCTAATATTACAAATAGGCTGTCATTAGGCATATAGAAGACCTATTTTTAGCTGCAATATTAAATAATAAAATAAAAGTAAACCGCTTCTGAATAGTAAAGCTGACAATTAGCTAGGGATTTTCTTTTCTTTTTTCTACTGGCACAAAAGAAATGAAAATCAGATTCATTAAATGTGTTAAGGGTCACTTTCCATTACTTTGTTCTTGAGTCCTGTGGAAAGAAGTCCCCGATCTCCTTGGTTTATTTGTAGCACTTGTAGCAAAAGACAACGCGACCCCCTTTTCATACTCCTCACACTTCTTTTGTTGACTGGATAAAGAACAAAGAAAAGCTTTGTCCCCAGGGAGCAAACCAGAGCTTCAAACTGTTTAGTAAAGCATTTGGCATTAGATAAACCATTCAATTACCGAGTGAATGAAAACTGTCATAAGAAAGCAAAACATTTAATAAATATGCATGCATACTGGTGACCAACTGAAGCTTTGAATTAAGATTTTTCTAGGCTAAATGTACTTTGTTCACATTTTAATCTATGGAAGTGGCTTAACATAAGACCAGCCCGAGATACTGAGAAAGCCACATTGCATTGCCTTTAAATGCTTTGCAAAAAGGTTTCTGAATGGTATTTTAATGACATTTAGGGCTTTGGGTAGTTAACTACTGGTTCCAAATCTTGTGACTATATTTTGGTATACAGAACTTTCAATTGGCATTCAACATCATTTAATTAAAATTACAATACTTTAATAATCACAATATCATAAAACCATATTAAAAAAACTTCCATATTAAACATACAAACTGATGCGATGCTATAAACAAATGCCTCTTAAATAGTGTGAATATCATTGGGGGCCCATATCCAATTATAAGTGAAATGAACCAACACATTTTTGGTTCAAGATTACATCACATATAGATGAGATCGTCCATAAAAACACATTAATTCACATTCTCCAAGCACTTTGCAGAAACAAGTCTGCTTCCTCAGGAGTATCAGAGGTAGGAACTACAAATGACAAAACGCATGATTCTATACACTACTAAAATACCATAATAAATTCAGAACAAAATAACAGACAAAGAACTTACATAAATTCACTGTCCAAACTCTAGGCCCTGTGTGACAGCACCACAACAAACAGAGGAGCTATTTGGCCAAATGCTTTTTGCCCATATACCGAAATATTCTTCTTCTCTCACATTTTGAGATTGGCATTAATATGGCTACACCATAAAGGTACTCTTTTAAATATACTTATTGAAAGCCTAAAAATAACTCTAACTTGCAGTTATGTTGTAAGCAATAACTGGAACGTCAGCTGTTTTAAACAAAAACTTTACTTATTATAATCAATGAAGCCAATTTGTCTAAAGCAAATCAATAACTTGTAACTGTGTTTACTTTGTATACCATTAATGTCCAAAAATAAAGGAAATTTGTTTTAACATTCTTGGATAACTGAAGGGAGTTCATAATATTTATTCAGTTATTTTTCTCAGTTCTTTTATGCTGGTCCATCCTATTATATAAACAGTTTGGTCAGGTGCAAAGGTATTCTGAAGGTGCAGTGTAGTGAACCCAATAGAAAGTGCAGAGAACATCAGAAAAAAAGTCATAACACTGGGACCAGTTATTAATTGATCTGTAACTCCTGTATCACTGTCTGTATTAGTCTGTCATTTGCAATCCCTATTTAATGTACAGCACTGCGTAATATGTTGGCGCTATATAAATCCTGTTTAATAATAATTATGACCTTCATCTATTCACAATCCCTCAGATAGTATGCAACTGGTAGCAGTTTTTGCTTGCTACTATCCAGTAGTGGGCATCCTAAAAAATCATTCTCTATAGAACACTCAAACACAATTTGAAGAACCCAAAATATCTTTGCATATCTCCTCAAGGTAACATTATCTGTGTTCATGAGATTCTCCACTTTTAGAAAAATACTTCAAGGAAAGTTACCACAAGTTTGGATTTTTGTTAGGAATTCTAGAATATTGATAGGAGATGTTATTATATGTGTGTATTGTTTTAATATTGAATTTGTCAAATCACATGCACTTGTGGATTAATGAAATTAATGATTGATTAAATGATTGAACTTTATTGAAATTAAGAAGACTGATTAGACCTGAAGTTAGAGCTGATCAATGCCAGGAGTAGCAACAGGCTGTCACAAGGTCTAAATTATTTAAAATGCATGTAATTGTGTACATAGAATGTACTGCTTGTAAAAAAATGGACCACCAGCTACTCCCTTTTCTCTACAAAAACCATTAACACTTGTCAGCTACAGATTAGGAGGCCCCATAGAAAAAGTTTGGTGGAGCCCTCCTGGTGACCACCCTCCTGTTTGTAACATAATGTCCAATTAAAAACAGGTAATGGGGCTTTGTCAGTACAGGCAGTACATTTCTGAGGACCAGAAGTGGACAGAAGTTGTCAGGGAAAGGAGGGCATCAATGCATTCATTTTCCAGCTAACCACTAAGACCACTCATTCCTGCCACAGAAAACAAATACAGAAAGCGGAGTTACAGTAGCCAGTAAAGTAAAATACCATTTAAAAAGTTGTAGTAGAAATAATAATGACTATCATAATATAGTCGTACATATGAAGAAGATGTGTGACAAGCAACAACAATAATGACATTTTCTGTACTTCTAAGTTAACACTTCTTGATGGGAAATGTGACAGTCAGTTGAAGCAATCTCTGCAATCCCTAATAGTACCGTTCTGGATTTGTGTTATCTTCACTGATTTTATATGTTTACATTGACTAAACTTTTCCCCTAATGGAGCCCTCTTCCACCTCCAGATCCCTTAGCAGTTGTGTGGGTTGCTTGGCAATTGTTAGACCACTCCTTGGATATTTGAACAAAAACCTTTTTATTTTATGTCCCATCCTAGCTTTTTGCTCCTCCTAGGTTTTCTCCACCAGAGTTTATTTTAGGCACATTGTTGAAAATATCTTGGAAACATAGCACAAACAGGAATTTTATATTCCTAGGTCATTCTGACCAGAAGATGGCAACCTTGGTATGGTTGGTCAGTTTTTCATATTCTGCACTATATTCCAAAGTTTTTCGTTTTTTAATATGGCATATGTCTATGTGTGTAATAGTATGCAGAGAACTGATATTCTTTCTTCTTTACTGGCCCTTATTTACTTCGCTATAGAACAAAGTTGCATCAATCTGTGTGAATGTTTAGTCTCACAATCCTTGTGCTGATGGAATTCAGACGTTTCTACTTTTCCTGGGTTAAAAAACAGGGTGCATGCATTATGGGGATGTGCATACAATGTCCCTGCCATTGACCTACCTGATTATACTTAAAGTATTTAAAAGATATAATAATAATAATAGGTAGAGATCAAAAAAAACATACATCAAATAGTTTTTGGAACCTCAGAGGTCTTCTTCCTTGATCCACCTTCTCTCTTGTCTTTTAATGGAAACCCACCCTATCTAGAGTTGATTTCAGACAACAAGAGCACTCATTTTTACAATGTACATGCATGTGGAAGGTTTGTTGGACTCCACAGGATTATTTTAAAATGCAAAAAGGAATGAAAGCTATTCAGAAAAGGTATTTTAGCTACAAAAAATAGGTATCAGGGTCTCCATAAGCTATGGTATCAGGTAAGGTTTAGAACTTAAGCTAAGGTATGGGGTTGGTTATTAGTTGAGCTCCGAAAAATGGTTAGGTTGGAAGAATGGTTTATTAATATATATTGCATAACATTATGCTTAAAAATTACTAATTTTAACATCATACCTAATGTATGTATTGTATGAAAGACAAAAATTCTCTCTGGTACATATAGTTGTAGTAAACATTCATATGAAAATAACAGTCAGAACCAATACTCCCAGGTTAGTATGACCCACACCAAATGTTCAGGTTCAAAAGTGGCCTGGAAGAGTGAGAGCTTCATCTGCACCAAACTATTATTTTGAAAACCCTTTGGTGGGAGTGGGTTGGACTTTCTTCTTCAAGGACCAGTTCAGTGCAGAAGGTCATAACATAACATAACATGAGTTATATCTTAGCAAAAGCCTTCATGATTGTTGATTCTTAAACCATGGGGTTACAGCCTGTATGCCTGGGTGGTATGTTGGAAGTGGGGCAGAGGTAATATTTTATATTTATGAAATAGGTGGCAGTCATTCTGCAGAATGAATAGCAATACATAGTTTAAAGTTCTATGCATTACAAAGGTTTTGCTATGTAAGTGAAAAAACAAATATACATCACTGTTCATTACTAATTCGCACTTCTTACATACTAAAATCTTCCCAAAAAGTCTTTATTGTGCTTGAGTTACTGAACTATCAACTCTTTCTCTAAATGAATTTGTTTAAGAATAACCTGATTTTTGCTGGAATATTTCTAGCCAAACTATTATTCCTTATACCCGCCATATCCCTATAAATGTGTTAGAATTCCAACCATAAAAAGTCCATCCTTTTTTGTATCCTTTATCTCTATAGAGATTACTGTGATTTGCAGCACAGGAATTTTAGTCCCTCCAAGGTCAAGCACATTGTATATGTTAATATATTCTAAAAAATTTCTAACAAATGCAGATAGTGCAGATGTCTTGAATGCTATGGCAAGGATGAGGCCTAAAGCAGACCCTTTTTACCTGCAGTTTCCTTTAACTGAAGTTTCCTTCAGGTAAATGTCACATCAGTCATGTTATAGGTAATGTATTTCCAAAGTCATTCTCTTATAAAAATAGAATGCAGCTTTCATTAAAATACTACCTAACAAGAAGGCCAGTTGTGCTCCAGTGTTGGAACCCTTCCTCGAGCACTTTAAGTTGATGTTCTTCAAGATTATGACATTACCATGGTAAAACACTGTCAGATCAGCAAACCTGTTTGGAGAAATTACACTCACCGACCACTTTACTAAGTACACCTTGCTAGTACCGAGTTGGACTACATTTTGCCTTTAGAACTTCTGTAATTCTGCATGGCCTAGATTTAATAGGACTCAGCAAACATCCCACATGAATTTTGGATTATATTGACATCATACCATTATACACTTTGTATTTGTGACTTGGTGTGTTATCCTGCTGAAAGTAGCCATCAGAAGATGAGAACACTGCCATTATAAAGTTTGGACGTGGTTGGCAACAATACTAAGGTAGGCTGCGGTATTCAAATGATACTCATTTGGTACTCAGGGACCCACAGTGTGCCAAGAAAATCTCCTTCAGATCAATAGACCAACAGACCGAGACCTTTGATGCAAGGCAAGATAGATCCATGTTTTCATTCAGTTCATGCCTAATCCTACCATCCAAATGTTGCAGCAGAAATTGAGACTTATCAGACCTGGCAATGTTTTTCCAATCTTCCCTTTTCCAATCTAGTTTTGGTAAGCCTCGGGTGCTTGTTCTTAGCTAACAGGAGTGGCATACAATGTGGTCTCCTGTTTTTGTAGTCTATACGCTTCAAAGTTTGGCATTATTTTAGTTCAGAGATGTTCTTCTGTATACCTCAGTGGTAATGAGTGTTTTTTTGAGTTACTATTGCCTTTCTATTAGCTCCATCAACAAGACATTTTCATGGATAGTTTCCCTTTTTTGATGATTCTCTGTAAGATCCAGAGATGGGTGTGAATGAAAATGCCAGCAGATCAGTACTTTCTAAAAATACACCTTTCTTCCCTATTCAAATGTTCAGTTTGCCGTTTAGCCAGTCATCTTAACAATGTCTAAATATGTACATTTCTAAATGCATTAAATTGCTGCCAAATAATTGACTGACTAGATATGTGCGTTAACAAGCAGTTGAACTGGTGTACCTAATAAAGTGACTGGAAAGGGTATATGCAGCTACTGCTGAAGTACAGTATGTAGAAATGAAGTGGCTACAAAATTCTGCAAGAAATTATCATCACAGAGATTCAAAAAAAGGATAAAATGAGCATTTTTGTAAAAAAAAAAACTCTAACAATTATTATATTTAATCCTTTAGAAAACTAAATGTATTAAATAAATACAAACAACACTTCAGGGAAATTAAAAACTCCTTATAAGTAAACAAAATTAAATATGAAAAACATAATTGAATGAAATATATTGCCAGAGTAAGTACATAATGGTAAAATAATTTCATAACATCAAAATGTACAAGTCCCAAATAAAAATAGGAATATTATTTAAAAATAAATCATTTAATGTTATAAATAAGAGATGCATGATTAAATCAAATCCTCCAAATGCATACATAACCAAAGTGTTCATCTACCAGTAATAAATCAGAATTCCAGCACTATAGTATCACATATAAATACATATCTAAACAAAATTCAATCCATTCATTTTTCATATACAAGTAGTCCCCGGGTTAAGGACATCTGTCATAGGGATGCCTTCTAGATATGAACCGGGCTTCCCTGCTCCTTCCTGTGCAGGACAGAGGCTTGATGGGGGCGGGTTGGGGGGTTTGCATGACTTGCAGAAGAAATGTTTTGCTAAACACAGCTGAGGTTGTGAATGATCTTAAGGACTGAGCTCTTTCTGTAACATCTTGTAACTCTTTAATGACCAAGACAAAATCTGAAGTTGTTTCTTTTTACATATCAAAGCACAGCTTGCTCCAGAAGTTATAGAATGTCTAGGTTCCATAAAGATTTTTTTTTTTTTTGCTTTGTTTGTGATTAACTCACAGTGAGGATTTTATACAGTAACTGACACCATGCTGCCTAATAATATGTTGAGACAAACATCTGTCCTAATTGCATTTAATATAATAATGTACCTGTTCTGACTTACATACAAATTCAATTTAGGAACAAACCTACAGTCCTATCTCATATGTAACCAGGGAACTACCTGTACTGCATTCCCAGATGTACCAATATGTTTTATAAAATACCTGATAGTATGATATAAATATATAACACAATGCTTTTTAAGCCTTGATCATAGCCATAACGCTGCTTTCTGCAACATATCTATGTAACTGTAAAGCATCAGTAAGGAAACATTTTTTAAAAATGTATTCTAATAATTATTAGTCACAAACGTTTAGAAAATAAAACTAATATTTATCATTATATAAAAAGTATTAGTTGATCACAACAGTTCATAAATTAATATATTACAAAATATATTATATTTTGTATCCAGAATTCAATTTCAATTAAAATCTACTTAGTATTTCTCAGTTAGACAGTAGTGGTTTTTATATTGCATTTATATATATTTATATATTTTAACATATATATATATATATATATATATATATATAGCAAAAGAGAATGTATTAGTAGATAAAGTGATGATGTGTAACATATATTTATGTATTGATTATAATAAAAAAATTTCGGTGAACACCTATGTAACAAAAGCTCCTATATCAACACAATATTCAACATATCTTTCTATATTCATAAGTTTATTTAAATGAAACTCTACTCATTAATATTTTCTGATTTTTTTTATTTCTGGCAAAAGATGATTTAATAATTTGTAAAAAAAATTACAACAGAACCAAGCCCATGTAATTTACTGGTAATGGTTCCTAAGAAATGTTAAAAGATACTCTGTTTGTTTGCAAAGCTTAGCTTTTCTAGCAGATGGTGTGTTTAGTGACCTATCCTCACTGAGGAAGCTTTTATAATCTAATCATCTTTGTATTTACTAAAAAGCACAGCTGTCAGTCACATACTCCATTTAGGGTTAAGTGTCATCATTATGAGTAAGAAATGGGATATGTAAACATAAACAAATTTAATTTTAAAAATATTTATCCATGACATTTTAGATAAAAAAAAGCTGAGTAATTCTCATTCATCTATATAGTCATTCATCTATATCATAGGTTCCCAACCTTTTTTGGGTCAGAGCCCACTTTTTCTAGGAGTGATTCGATAGTGCCCCCCTTGGGTGAACTATACTATACTATATATTGAAAAACAGAGGACAGATTTTTTAAATTATTTTATTATAAGATATCAAAAGAATTGGTGTATTACACAAAATATAATTTAAAAAGAAAAATTAAAAAAAATGTATATAGTATTATTAGTGAGATGAGCTTGGTGGCAAGTGTCCAGCTAGGTGTAAAAGGCACCCCGCCAGGCACTCAGTCCCTCCCACAGCAGCGTCTGCAGATTTGACTCCAGGCGGCAGTGAGTGATACTGAACGTCTCCCACTAGGCAGGGTTCCATGGCATGAGGAAGGGGTATCAGCACTGCAACCTAACCGCCAGTCTGAACACAGCCTTAAAGTTTGCTAAGTGGGCAAATTTATATTTGAGGCACTATAGCGCACAGACAATTGGCAGTATCCTAATGCTCAATGTCATGGAAGTGGCCCCTGGGGGTCCTTAATATACAAACTCAATTTGGGGACCCTGGTCTTGAAATAGCCATTCACCACAATTTTTACTTTATATAGAATGGTAGATAACCCTTTGGTTTTTTTTCTTTAATAAATGCCTTTTTTGAAAAAACAAAAAGGCATAGCCCTCTTATTCTGTAATTACCCTAGCGGCGGTAAAGACTGAATGGGGCGCAGAGCCTCCTGAGATACGCATGTCACAAATTCCAGGAGGCTTGGGCTCTGAGAACAGGCATGCGCAGAAGGGACTTTCTGTCATTGAAAGAAGAAAGATGGAGATTGGCACTTTTTTTTTTTTTATAAATACAGCAGCATACGTCACAGACCTGTGCAAATAAAGGTGTCTTTAATGAGAAAAGATCCCTAATTCTTTTTAGGATTTTATGTTTGAGACCCCATATTTGGCAACATGGGTTCAGGGGGCTGTAAGTTTACAACAATTGGTGTAGGAGATATGAAGGTTTGTACATTAGGGGTAATGACAGCATCATGGATACAGACAGCTCTCATGCTGCTGCAGCTACTGGTGTACGAGGGGTTGGATTATTTCACAGTACAAGGTGGGTGGAGAATCACCCAGCTTCACTGATGAAAGTGTATCTTCTCCAGCCTTGGAGAGCTTTATTAAATCAGGCCCAATGTGTTTATTATAAAATGTGGGAGGCCAATAACAACCAATCTAAATGTATCTCGTATTGGTCCGATTATTGATTGGTCCGATTATTGATTGATAAATTATCAGTTCACTCCCTGCATTGCTATTAAATAAAAAAAAAGGCCAATAGTTTAAGATAACTAACATTAACCAACCTGTTTTGTGAACTGCTAGCTTAATCCAAAGAATAAAATAACCAGCAGATTTTTAGTAAAATAGATGTAAATATTGATGCCAATAATTATTAACCACCTGGGAGTTTCACTGATGTCTAGCTTTCTGTACCAAAAGCGGTACACTTCTTTTTTAAATTGTAGACCTGTAACTTACAGAAATATGTCTGAACAATGATCTAGTAGATATCATGAATGTAAAAAAAGTTTGAAACACACAATCATGTAAAAAAAAATCATTTACTTTTAATAAAATTAAATAAAAAACACAAAAATCAGCTTAAACAAGAATGCATAAATAAATCAAAAATACTGGAAATACTGAAAAAGCAATAACTCCGTATATTGTAAAGTACTATATTATTCTAAAACACCTCCCTAGTGTGGTAATTTTTAAAACTTTGATTGTGTATTTATTTGTGTTTGTTTTGTATTATTTTGTATTTGATTGGATACAGGAGTTTGTATCCAATCCAATACAAAATTTGAATTTGAATTTCCAAGTTTACTTTGTGTTTTTTTTTTTTATTATTTTGTATTGGATTGGATACAGGAGTTTGTATTCAATCCAATACAAAATGTGTTTGAATGAGTTTGAATTTGAATTTCCCGCTGATGGGCACACACGCCAACGACGTCATCAGGGATCGCCGAAGGACACGTACACGCTACGCGAACGGAGAAGAAGAAGCAGGCGGAGAAGACAGGCACCCGACGCTGGAGAGGGAGATCAATGCTGGAGAGGGAGATCGACGCTGGAGGACGACGCTGGAGAACGACGCTGGAACAACAGAACACGGGATGATCATAGCGGGACCAGGTAAGTGATGATATTTAACCACTGAAAAAAGTTTGGGTTTAACGATTTCTGCAATTTTTTTTACCCCGAACCAAGGTCGGGTTTAACGGCCGGGTGGTTAAACAAACAACAGATAAGTTGTAGATCATTTTTTTTTTATTAGCACTAACTCTTGCCTTCTAAAACTAATTTAGTTTTTGGTATCCAACCATAAATGACTATCATGTAGTGAAGAGTACAAGAGTATAATATAAAGACTGTATAACTATGTTTATGCATGCCTAACATATATATGTTTTTTTTATTTATATATATATATATATATATATCTCAAGCAGTGTAATTGGTCTGTAAAGTGCACTTCTGTGAATAAAAGTACACTTCTTTCTATGTTATGTACATGAGGAGAGAGGAAGGTACTCTATAAGGCAGAATTAAACTTCAAAAGTACATAAACTGTGACCAGACAGGTTCCTTACTTCTTGCTCCATTTTTAATGCTGCATCTTCACCTGGTCCTCTTTCAGGTTCAGGTATTCAGACATCATGATCGGTCAGGCCAAACTGGCAAAACTCTCATGCATGGCTGCTGGACCTTTTTGGCAGGACCATTATGTGAAAATAAGGGACACATGAAATTAAAAAAAAAAAGATGTAAATATCCTATGTAAGGACTAGTAAGCTGCTATACATATATATATTTCACCATGAAATGTTACCATGACAGTGGTTTTCCTACTGGAGTTGTTTTACTAAAGATTTAGAAACAACATAGTGCTTAGTATTACTAACTGATCTTAGTATGAAAGGTGAAGCTCTGTATACCTTAAAGGCCACATGTGCAGGAAGTGTAAAAGGAGCACTTTTTCTTAAACATTCTTGGATGGCAACAACAAACACAGCTTGAACAAATCCCTTTACAAAATGAACATTCTGTACTCTTTTAGTAAAGCAACCCCATTGTCACATTTCAGCATTTGGATTTTATGAAAGTCTTGTACGTAATTGTGTGTAAAAATAGCATGTGATTCACTAAAAACATAACAGATTTAATTAAACCTTTACACCCACCTAGACTCCCTAAAATTGTTTACCCTGATCCCATGGTTTTGAGATAATAAACCAATGGTCTTAGCTCAGTACCAGAGAAGGATATGACACATCTGTCACAGTTAAGCTTTTTTTGCTTACAACAGATCTATTCTGTTTTGATAAGTAGTTCACTATGTGACGAGCACTGCTGAGAAGACATTTAATTTTGCTTACCTCTAGGACGCATGGCTGGACAAACAAACTTTGTTTCCATAGTGGAAAGGGTCTGTCCTATTTGAACACACATTTAAAATAATGACACATGTAGCTTCTCAACTAGGAGAATATATAGCCACTGGCTGTGATCTTTTCATCTACAGCCTTAAAGCCCACCCAACACATTTCAAGTTTGAATAGAGTGGTCTGATTAGAGAAATATTATTTTGCTGGCATGTCCCTGGACTACTGCAATGAGATTTTTAATGTAAGCCAATGTCTAAGGATATGTACATATGTCAGGAGTTTGCCTGACGCCATTCGTGTATTCATCAGGACAGATCCATGAACGACCAATAGGGAAGGACCACTGTACACATCAAGGAAGAAGAGCACAGCATGATGCCGCTTGTTCTCCCCTCTTCATAGAACAAAATGTGCGCTGTCTTTACAGCGCTTGTTCACTCATCTGTCACTTTTTGAGGTATGAATGATCATTTATAGTTATAAAAATTGCGCGTGTGTTTGTAGCCTTAGTCATAACACCCAGTTCGCTACCAGCGACAAACTAAGAGTTAATATACATGGTAAAAGTATTTATAAAGATTTGGCAAAAAGGTGCAACACCAATCCAATGTTGATTGCCTACCACCAAAGGTTGTATAGTCATATACAGGTAGTCCCTGGGTTACATACGAAATAGAGATTGTAGGTTTGTTCTTAAGTTGAATTTGTATGTAAATCAGAACTTGTACATTATTTTATTAAATGCAATTAGGACATATGTTTGTCTCAACATAATATTTGGGAGCATGGTGTCAGTTACTGTATAAAAAACGTTGGAATTTCTAAAAGGTAAGTAACCGAAAAATAATAATTATAGTTTCATTCTTATATATCATGTGAAGTTGGATCGCAAGATTTTATTACGAAAATTAAGTCGGCAATTCCTTACGATAGCTTATTAAAACATATGATCTGATTGGCTAACTCGAGGGCCCCTTAAGATCACCCACAACCTCAGCTGTGTTTAGCAAAAGAATTCTTCTGCAAGTCATGCAAATCGCCCCTCCCCCTATCAAGCCTTTGTCCTGCACAGGAGCAAGCAGGGAAGCCCTGTTTGTATCTAGAAGGCGTCCGTATGTCAGATGTCCTTAACCCGGGGACTACCTGTAGACTGTGATATCATATTTTTATTATTATTAATAATAAAAATAATATTAAGCTGTATTTTTCATAGCGTTACCAATATTAAATAGGGGTTGAAAACCACAAACAGATACAAACAATGACACAGAAGGAGAGAACCCTGCCCAAAAGAGCTTACGATCTATCACCTATTTATCTTAGGTAAGAGAATTATCCCAAGCACAGGAAAAGTTCACATTGGTCATTGAACATCTATATTTCCTAAATAGTTATATACAGGATAATAGATATATAGTTAAATATCTATTAAGTATATTTATATTGGCACATATAGATTTAATTATTCAAACCCACTTTGTAGATTTGAAAATCTGGTAATAAATCCAATCTAATTAAATCATACATAACAATGTCATGTTCTCCTGATTTTACTAGGACATTCCAGCAGTATACAGCTTAGGCCATAAGTAGAACACAATTGTTCAATAAATATTAAAACACACACAAAAAAATCTAATGCTAAGACAAAATGAATCAATGTTATAAATCACTGATAAAATGAGACTTTTTAAAGTATAATTTTCCAACTGTGCTATGTCTGCATGAATAAATTTGAGTCTTTTGTTTTAGTTATCAAATCAAATAAACAAACGTGTCCATATTATATCCACTCCAAAGTGAAAGAATTCACCAAGTGTTCCACCTTCCTGGGAAGAGGTAATCTTCTAGGACTAGGAGCAAAGTAAAAAAGATATATCAAACAAGACTAAATTGGTTGTAAGGACCACACACTGACCCAAGGAGGTACAAGACAAGAACTGGGATAGATAGATATTTTTATACCTTGCCACTGTGGCTCCAAAGCAATATTTCATGTTTACCAATGACAGGTTGATGCCACCCTCCTCTTTCATGTTAAATAAGATTTTTTTTCACCTGCCTAAAATAAATGTATATTTTCTTTTTGCGGGAGATTCTGGCAGACTCAGCAATGATCCTAACACCTCTTATCAGGGGCAATGGAATACCAAGCATAGTGTAAATTCAACACAAACTATAGCTTGTACCAGGAGCCAGACCAAAAGGTTACATTCCTTTCATTTGTGAAATACTCTTCTTTGAAAATATCTTGTTCTTATCCAAAAAATGTTAAGAAATTCTAAAATAATGAACAGTATGCTGCATTTGTTATTGGGCACTTACAATACATAAATGACAAATATTTGCATGGTTCTTATAGGCTTATCATAATAAATCTGCTTTACCTAGTCCCTGAATTGTTAAATGTTATGTTCTAGTCTCAGAAATAGTAAAGTCTGAGATTGCAAAAAATAATTAGAGACCAGATGACCATAAGTACAAGATGTACGAGTCTGAGTTATATATTTTTATTTAGATAGATAGATAGATAGATAGATAGATAGATAGATAGATAGATAGATAGATAGATGTATTAGGGGCTAAATAAGGACAGGAAGGGCACGAATAACAAAAAAAAAATTGGCTAAGGCCAAAGGAAACTCCTTTTTGTCTAAGAAGAAGAAATACTTAAGAAGTACAGTAGATATATCAGTACATGGTACTAAATATAAATATCAAACTGGAAACTAAATGTAATATTATTTGCTAATTGCCTTGTGGTATTTAAATTAAACAGGCAATTTTCATTAAGACAATTCATGCTTCTATCCCACACATAACGGAGTTTTTGTAGCACTCCAGAGAGTTTTCTCAAGCAAAAAAAAATACTATTTAATGAGTTGGGAATGTGACAATGAAAGAATTGTGAGGGTGGCTAAAAGGAAGACGAGCATGACCTGTGAAGGTCACGGCATGGTCAATTATTTTTTTCAGTGATAGCAGATATGCAAATCACATCTATGGCTGTATTACTGCCCAGCATGGGAAAAAATCACAGATTTTACTTTCAGTTTTTAGCATCTACCATGGATTGCACGAGAGCTTGTAAGAATTTTTTTCTGTAAATGAAAATATAATTGGATGGAAAAAATTTACAACTTGGGGCTGTTTTTGCCAGTTACACACTCAATGATTTACTGACTTTGCATTCAATCACTGTATTTCATTGGCATTAGGTGGAAATTAGGATGATTTCAGGCATAATAGGCATGTGCACATTTTTCCACATCTTGGTAACATTTCGGTAAACATTCATGTTTCCACATCTATAAAACATATAAGCTGTTCAAACTAAATAGCCTTGAAAGGGGGAATGTGTTTTCTGACTCTATCAATTCAATTATTTGCATTTATCATTTTTATACATTTATCACACATAATTTGGTGTTCTTTGCAAATCAAATTTTCACCACTTTCACCGAACAAAACAAGAATTCTTTTTGCAGGGTAATAATTCACTTGGCTAACTGAACAGCCTATATTCATGTAATAAATCAGCCCCATTGTCTAGGGTGCAAAAAATCAGGACATCCAAAGACATCTCTGGTTGAAATGACCACACATAATTGACTACAATTGACTGATTTGGGCTAATATACTTTCAAACTGATTTTTTTGTTTTAAAAGTGAACAAAACAAAAATTAAAAGTTCTTACCAAGATGAATTTGAAAATTACAGTCAGAAGGCGTAAATATAGGTTAATGCAGATATGTAGAATTAAGACCACAAGAATCCGAGATCCCCTTTATCCTCATATTGCCCATTTCTCATGTCTCACTGCTGATTAATTAATTTTATGGATGACCTTAGGCCAATATGGAGAACACAGACATCATCCAATGATTTAAAAGATGCCATGAATTGAACTTTTTTCTATCCAAATGTATTTTACCATATTTTAATAAAAATGTTATGGAGAGACTTGCTTTAATCAAAATAAACCTGCTGCTTATGCAGTTTTCCTATAGTTGCCACGGTTTTACAGATTAGTGGTGTGGTACTAATATTTAATGGCATGGAGTCATTCCCAATTATGAGAATCAGAGATGCCAAGCCAAAATGCTAAAATTGGTATTTACCACCCCAGGTAGCAGAGAATTCCAGGCAACAGGTAAAACATTTACAGTTGGGTGTCCTAAAGGTTTAGCACACCAAGCACAAATACAAAACTATTATGATGGATTCATGAGGAGTTAGTTATGAAGGTTAGTTGATTGTCTGAGCAGTAGCAAATTAAAACAGTTCATGTGAACATGTGATTGCTTTGCCCAAGCAGGATTTTTTTTTCCTTTTCTCTTTTTCCCTCTGGTAATGCAAAATGTTTATATGAAGACTTTTCTGCTAAAGAGAGCAATACCAAATTGAGGGTGAACACACTTTTTTAACAGTACTCTATCACATTTATTTTTTAAGAAATATTAATAAGCTAAATTATGTGCTCACTAAAAATACACCATACGTTTTCTTCCACTGTAGGGGCCCCAGTCAACTTACTGCTGCTATGGATGTGATGTTCCAGGGGCAAACCAGCTACAATGGGAAATGAGCGGATAAACACTTTGTAGTCATGATAGAATGGTTTGTGCACTAATTTTAAAAAAATATTTAAAATGTCCCCTGGTCCCAGTAAAAACTAACACTCACAATAGAAAGTATGTTGTGTACAAATTTGATTGGTTGATCCAACAAATAAGTGGACTAATAGTGAGTCCTAAAAAATGAAACCTTTTCTTGGCAACAAAATTATAATATTTATTGTGTCCATTTTTTCGTTGTGACTGGGTTTAATAGACCACACACAGAAGATAATGACTGACATATTCTTTTAACCATTCTCCCTATAAAGATGGCACATTCTTCAGTTAGATCTGATGGGTTAACTATGCTCAGTGTCATCACCTAACATCACAAAACTGGCCTCCAAGCAAACTATGACCTCCATTGCATTTACAAATCCTCTCCCAGTCCTCCCACCTATCTCCTTAATACTTACTTATTCCTTTACATAAACCACCACCCACTAGAAATATTACCATCATGTTCAGCACACATTTCAGACTTACAAGCAACTGGGAAGATAAGCTAGATGTGGAGGTGCTTAGGGTCTGGAGCTGAAAAGAGCGATCACATGATAATGATGTATGCTGTTTAAAAAAGAAATATTAATGTGGAATTTACCGCAATGCATGACGTTATAGAAGAGGCACCAAGTAACAGAACTGTGCTAGTGGCTTAGGGAATATTTAACTATACTATATACTGTAGGTTTTACAAAGACTGACAAACCGAAAATAAATGTTAAAGAAACTACATACCATATCCATTGCTTTGTAAACTTTTTTCACTATTTATGGCCATCTGGTGGATGTAAAGCAAGAGAATTTCATATTAAACATAGTTCCATCACGTACCAGTTGCTGATAAGACTCAATTAGCATCTGCTTCATCTCACTGCTATGCAGGTACTACTACTCCCCCATTTTTGCATTCCAAAACCTAAGGTGTTCTCATAAATCCTCACTTAATGAAATCATTAGACCTGAACCGCACAAGAGATGGTAACAAAAACCAAACCTGCTGTTTTGAGCACTGCTGAGGTTAATGCAGCTTGTCTTTTCAAAATTGCTCATTTAACTTCTCCGCCATTGTCACATGTATCACTACTTATAAGGTAAACTGAGAAATGTTGCAGACTTTTCACTAAACCATGTGTTTTGCAAAAATGTAAAATTCAAAATGACACCTCAACAAGTTTGATCTTCATTCCTTTATTGCTTGCTCTTCTAACTCATGAGCTATTGAGTTCACAGAAATGGCCATAACACAAGGAAAAGTCGGTTGATGTTTCAGATACACATACATTAAAATCACACTCACTAAGATCTCTGCCATATCTCCTTACTGTGTCCTATGTTTGTAAGCTATGGGTATTCACACCTACTCACCTCTTACACCATGTGCTGTTGATTATCTTATACTATAAAACAAAGATTCCAAGGGGGAACTGTTTAAAATTGCCACAGCAGATTGGCAGATACACAGTCTCTAGACATATAGGACAATGTGGATTTTTTAGAAATATCTACCATCTGTAAATTCCCTGTAATAATTTATATGTGTTTGTGTGTTTTCTTAAATGCAAAATTCAAATTATCCATAGAATATTATGACCTTTGTAAGCAAGATGACTAAACAGTTATCTTAGGGCTCTATTCTATTTAAACAGGGAATCTGACATTCCCATAAACATTCCCTGGTGGGAACCAATTACTGCTATTTTGAAACACATTGACTTGGAGGATTCCCACGAGGGAATGATTTGGGGAATGCCTGATTTCTTGTTTTATAAATAAAGCTCTAAGAGTTGACTTGGAATTTCAATATGAGCCACAATCGTCTCATAATCTTACTCCTTAGTCACCATACACGTAAGTTATAAGTGTATCACCACTTACTTGAAACAAGCATCCGCATGTAGTGTTCACAACTGACAAAGCCTGTTTCCTCTAGAACTAGTCACAGCCATAACTGCATTTGTATATTGGAGCCATCTATTTATGGAGCAGCTAGCAATTATCCTATCACTGTTTCGCAGACACCTACTCTTTGTATCTTCAAGTGTCAGCTGAATAGCCACCTCCTAAGTGAAATTCTTCCCTCTAACATTATAATCTTATCTCCCAACTGTGCTGTGGCAATTAGATTTGTTATTGTCACTGACTTGCCTAAGAATAATGCACAGAAAGCAGAAGTGGTACCAACACCTGCTGCTTATCCTTTGCTCCCAGTTATATCCCATCACACATTTTACCTAAATTCAAACAATGTTATTTTAAAAGAAACTGTAAAAATGTCATTGCTGTTTGGGTTTAATGCTATAACACAAAAGATTTTTCTGAAAGTAAATTAGAAATGTCACAAAACTCAAATCTTAAACAGAGGGAAACATATATGTATATAAAACCTAACAAAAAACCTCTCCAATTTGGTCCCTTTTGGTGTGTTTAGCATTTTTTACACATTAACATTTTTCTTTTTCAGTTTTTTTTTCTTAATAACCATATGGTAAGTGCAAAGAAACCTGTTGATTGTGCCATAAATGTAGAGCTGTTCTCTGTCCTGTGTTCGTTGCCTGTAATATCTCAAAGACAGTAATTAGGCCTCCAAGTTATTATGCTGGGACAACAGAATGATACGTTTCTTCATTGTATAGATGGTAATGTAGGTAGATCTGATTAGTATAGCAAAAGAAAACTGGGCAGAACTGGCAACCCCTACAAAACTGCTATGTGTTGTCAGACCATGCTAAGATTATATAGGAAAAGGAAGTAAAGTACAGAAAAAAAAAATTATCTAAAAAAATTAGACCAGACCAAGGTGAAACTCTTTGGCCTCAATACCAAACTTTATATCAGGTGGAAAGCCACTGGCTCGCCATCAAAAGAACACCATACCTACAGGTGGTAGCATCCTGATGTGGTGGTGCTTTTCTGCAAAAGGGACAGGAGCACTTGTCAGGATAGTTAAGAAAATGATAGGACAAAATACCTTAAATCTTAAGGGAAACTTGCTGCCCCCTGCTATAAAGTTGTCCATGTGAAGATGGTTTACCTTTTCAACATGATATGAAGCATGCAGCACAATTGTGTGGCCTAGTAATAGCCCAAAAGTAAACCTTATTGAAAATCTGTGGAATGATTTGAAGATTGCAGTCCACTAATGGACATCCAATTCTACCTACTAGAAAGGTTATACAAACTCTTTCACCAAATGACTTTATAAACTCACCTAGCCACTTGAAAAAGTAGCAGTGGCATCACCAATGTGTTGCAAAAAGCCTGTCCTGACAGTTCTTTTTAATATATATTTATTACTTTTATTGTCTATAACCCTTCTGGAAAGATTCAAACTTTTTGTCCTAATGACCATTGTTACCAGGACCAGACAGAATGTAATCTCCTAAGAAATTAAGAACTCTACTGCTAAACTGTTGTGTAAAAAGATGGAAAATAAAAAATGCAAAATATTGCAAAATGCAAAATATTGCAATCATGAAAAGAAAAACGTTGGGGCTTTTAACAACTATCCTGAAATAAAAAAAAAAAACAGTTTAGGAATAAAATACAGAAAAAAATGATCGAAAGCTTGTAATTCAAAACAGCAGAGTCTACAAAGTTTGGTCTTTCCAAGGTGTGATTAATGCTGAATTTATCTTGTTAAATTTGTCAGCATGTGACCACATTTTAAATAATTTAATGTTTTAAAGCTTTTTTGACATTTCAGTAAAAATTAAGTTTAAATAAGAGATGTTTTTTCAACTGTGTATCCTGTGTCCTACTTTGCACTCTTGCAATTCATCTTCTGTTTAAAGTATCCATAATTCTACCTGCTAAATAATATTTGGTTTATTCAATAAAAAACCCTAGACAGAAAATCTTTTGCAAGTGCCAGTTTTGCTTGTTTATGCTGCTTGCCTTTAGTGAGTTTCATTTGGCAATAATGATGAATTAAGTAAATCTTTCGAACACAGCTTGCACAATTTTAAGTAGAACTCTGGTCTCCCATTAAAATTGTGTTGTGCAAAACAAAATCCACCTATACTTCTATTTGTCTCCTAGCCCCCCCCTACAAATGTGTTTCAAATACCTGTTTAGCCCTCCAATGAAGTCCATTGGAGCCTGCCAGTCTAATCCACATAATGCAATTTAAACATCTCTGCATGGAGTGGCAACAATGCTCCACTGCTCCTGAAATTAAAGCAATGTTGTCATTCTCATGAAGATTGTTCCTGTCTGTTCCTGTCTGTACTATAATAGGATAAAATAATATTGTTCGAGAATCATTGTTGTCACTGCTGGTTAAGAAATCTGTGGCTTGTCAATACACATCTGACAACATCTAGTCAGCATTAAAGACACAAATGAAGCAGGATTTGGTTTGGTCGGGAAAGGTAAAGGCAGTTTTTTTATTCACCTTTTGAGACTTCTGCATAACAAAGTAACTGGCTATTTGTGACTTGTTGAGACTTTCTATTTGTTTCTAGATTCAGTAATAGTTCAAAGATTCGTTACTAAAACCTAACCTCCTGGAAACTAACTGGAAGAGTTCTGTTTGAAGGACTTCATCAAACACCATGCTTAGCACTACAAAATATATTAAATGTAAAAGTTGTCACAGGTTGTCTGCTTAGGTTTCAGTTATAGAAGTCCAGTCCTGGGTGCAGTACACCTAACCGGTAAATCTTTTATGACATATTAATCCTTCATGTCAAATATCCGGGGACTATAAGCAGTAATCAATCATGTCAGAATATTGATGTTATAGACTAAAATAGTGTAAAAATTTGAATGCATGTATTTAGATTAAGATCCGATAATTACACTAAAAAAATATTGTTCTAAATTGGCAGCTCTGATTCTGACCCAGAAATTTGCATACAGTTTATCTATAGTCTATTTATTTATCTACCTGTATTATATGTAGCATATTGTTATTAATGTTGCTGCTCTTGCAAATATTCTTCATTATTATATAATGTCATTATAAAAAAAGAGAAACTGCTGCATAGCAAAGAACGATAAGCAATAGCAGTGAATTATTCTATAAGATGCATATTTTAAAAGATCGCAAACAACTAACAAAATATACTGTACAAATGATTGTTTTACCTTTATTTTTGGATTGAGTATGGCTATTTTGGAATGCCTGTCAGGTTTGTTTTGCAGCCTCTGCTCCTTCTGGGAGATTTATCTCTGTATTTGACCTGGTGACCGTTAGAAAGATAGAAAGTGATAGGATATAAAACTTTTGGAGAGCTTATCAGAGCTAGATGTGGGAGGAAATCCTGTAGTTGGGACATCTGTTCCTCTGACATTTCTCTAAGATGGGAATTGCATTACCTTTAGAAAGCTTTCTTCATTTCCTGATCCTGTTAAAAGGACAGGGATTGAAGAGAAATCTCCCCAGGGAGACAAAAGCAGCAAAGTAATTTTATAGGGGTTTTATTTTTACCTTACTATATACAAAACTAATAAAAAATAATTTTAAAATTACACTTCAAATAAAAGCAGCCATATTTAAAGAGGAATAGCTACAATCTTTGACGGATGGATACATTTATTCCTGATCTGGTTGGTTGTGTGGCTAGTATTCTTGTCTTGCAGTGCTAAGTTACAGGTTTGAATCTTAGCCTTAACAATATCTGCAAGAAACATGTAAAAATAGACAGAAAGAGGGTTTTTTTTTTTGGCATAGAAAGGTATAAATGTTTGTAAACAATAACAAACACGCAGTCAATATAAATTAAGATATTCAAAAAATGTGGCCATAATTTGGCTCTAGACAATTAAGCAACTGAAAATGAATTGTAGTTTTTTGGGGGCCTAGTGGGTGCCCATAAAGTCCAGCAAAATCTTAGTTTACAATGGTTAATTGCATACATGTGACAGGAGTTTACCGACACGTTTCGCCCACTATAGACTTCCTCAGAGGTATTGTCACCCTTGCGAAGTAAAGTGCCAGAAAGTATTATATTTCAGGATATGATGATACGTATATGTGCTGGTGCACCCCAACAATTTGATTGGGGGGGAAGGATGGTATTTTGGCAGTTGCCTGTAGCTTGTATGGTGCAGAGTTGCAGAAGGTGCCTGGAGTGGAAATGTGCTGGCAGCGCCTCCCGTGTAGTGTGGGAATATCTGCAAGAAGTTTTTATTTTCTCCCTGTGTTTCTGTGTGCATGGGTTTCCACCCTCACCCCAAAAATATTCAGTTAGATTAATAGGGAATGAATTGGCTTTGCCTCAAAATTGGCCTTAGATTGCTTAATGAAATATGACATGTGAAATATGATAGGGATGTAAGATTGTGAGCCCCCTTGAGGGAGAGTTGGTGATATAACTATGGACTTTGTAAAGTGCAGCAAATCTGTACTATATAAATACAAGTAGATAAATAAATTATCTTACTGTGATGCCCAGATCTCATGCATTGTGCTCCCATAAGCCCACCTGTAAAATGTCTAAATACTAAATACAATAAAGTAAACAGGCGATCAAGTCCTGATTTACTCTATCTATACTAAAAATAGTTTTAGCTTAGAATTTCAGTAATGTATGTATTCTCAAAATCACTAACAAAGACAATTGTCAAAATAATATGATATTTTTACCAGCAGGCCAAAAATTATTTATAACAAAATATTTAACAAAAACAATATATTTTATTCTTTCAGAGACATCTGGGACTTTTATGCAAGAACCAACGAGCCTCCCTTCCTTCTCTTTACAGTTCTGAAAGACTTCAGTATATGAGCACTACAATTATTAGCATCACAACTGGGTGCTATGGACTGCGTTATCTACACGCTGAGGAAACACATTGAACTGAGCTCATATAACTTGGCACCAACCCCACAGCCTTAGAACTCTGTGTTTTTGCTTTCAGTGTGTTGTATGTCTACCCATGACGGAATAACAAATTACGGGAAAGTGACTTCTAAATGCTCACATTTACATTTACACGTTTACATGAATTTGGATTTTTTTGCTGGAGAATTAGTAAATAGTTAAGCACAAAACTAAGCAAGACACATACTGTATCCTACTGTACATGGGATAAGGTGTAACAATAGTTTATCATTTAGGACACATGACAAGCTTCGATTAAAATATTTTTTCAGAGGTTCCACTCGTAGATGCAAGCCCATCATAGGACTAATACTTTCCTTTTTTTCTCCAAGCACCTAGCTCTGTGAACTGGTAAGAAGTACAGAGGCTTCACAGAGCACAACTGTTCCCAGGCCCATGAGGCCAAAATATATTTGCCCCTTTCATTTTAAGCTGTTTGTTGACATAACCTTATTTGCAAAATATGGAGCATTAGCAATAGGTGAATTTGACCCAGATAGGTTTGCTACAGGTTTAATAAAGGTTCCTTCAAGAATCTTAATGGCCGTGATTCTGAGCAAGTAACCCTGTCATCCTCTAACAACCACCAGTTTACAAGGCAGACAGTGTTACTTTTGGCCTAACAGTGACAGTAGCCCCCCTGACAACCTCTACTAATAAAGCATTTGACAAAGTAAATAACTAACTAGCAGATGGCTCTTAGGATGGCAATGGCCTTAATGCCTATTGCTTGGGAATAGGGGTGATTTAAACACAAAAATTCTGACTAGGTTTCGAACCTGGTCAAATTGGTTGAGATATCTGACCAGATTAGGAAAATCCAATTTGGAATTTGTTAAATGTGTGCTACTATAACTGTCAATGACATGATATGTCGAGATGACAGGTATAATATGCCAATCTGGCCACCAAACAATAACAGCTGTTATCGGGAGAAGAACTGCCATCAGAAATTTCTGGAACGCATGCTAGGTAAATTTCCTGGGTTCCACTCCCCTATGTCTAAAAGTTTGAAGCTCTTCTGATCGGTGCTAAGTACAGAAGTACCCCTTGTCCAGCCCCGATGATGGTCCTGGGCATGTGGATTGGCTAAGCCCTACTATACTTAAGACAGGAGACTATAGATAAAATAAAGATGTTCACCATAAACCCCTTTTTATCTATATGTATTGCAGTAGAACTGTAAGAATATACCATACACAGAACTTTAGGTACCACACTACTCTACATAACTTCCATCCTTATTTTTGAAAACTAATGTGAAGAAGAAATTCCACATCTGAAATATGTTGTCTCTTACAAAATAATATGGTTCCCCCTATAATACTTCATAATATAGCTACAGACCTACAGAAGTCAGAAGGCATTGGCATACTAGATAATAATGTCTTTAAAGACCTAGGTAGAAGAAAGGGAAGAAGGGTAGAAGAGGGTGGGAGAAGAGAGTGAAGAAGAATATGCGAAAGTCATAATATTAAGCTCTGTAGGATATTTGTAGACTGCTATGAAGTGCTGATGGTTTTCAGTCCGCCTTTGGTAATTTCTTAGTATCCACGTGCTTGACAAGCACTTGGGTAACAAGCAAATACCAAACCCAAATGGTATACCATAGCCACTGATTTAAGACACATGCTATCTTTTGAACATAGCTTACCTACAATCTGTATAAAGGATGAGGAAGGGATATTCTGAGTCTACCATACAAGAATGCTGTTGACTCCCACACCCTTCCCTTAGATTTAAGGAGTAAAGAAATCCTATCAAGCTGGCATCCACTACTTTCTGAAACTGGGTACCTTTTAACTTCGGCTAAACAGAACTGAGCTTACCAAGCAAGCTTTTATGTATAAAAAATATGTATTCATGTATTTTTTTTTTAATCTATTTATGTATTATGTATTTTGCAAAAAAAAATCTTAACATTCTTTACTTAGAATAATAGAGATATTTATCTAGACATCCCATGATCATGTTTGAATGACATTACATGCATGTTAACAAACTTATTAGTAGTAGAAAGAGGAGTTAGATTTAAGCTACATACACATGTCAAATTTTTCTCTGGCGTGTGTACAGCGTTGTCCTGGCAGATCCACCGACGATGAACGACAAGTGATCCTAAAGCAAGTGAAGGGGGGGAGCACGCAGCAGAGGATGCCGCTTCATTGCTCTCCCCCTCCTCTCTCCATAGAGCAGAAAAGTGCTCGTTCATGCATCGTGCAGTTCTTATCGTTGGAAAGGATCATAAAAGATCCTTTCCAATGACAAGAATTGCACGTGTGTACGCAGCTTTAGAGTTTTCAGATGGAGCACTCTGTTTATATCCTTGCATTAAACCCATTGTATGAGGATTAGTATTGAAAAACAAAGTAAGGTTGAAGGCTATCTGTTGAAGATAAGGTTTCTCTTTTGGATTGCTGGAAATATCGTCTGTGATAGGTGCATAGTGGTCTGGAGTTGCCTTTGTAATGTCCCTGCTACTTCAAAGTTGACATATCATTGTTGAGGAATGAGGTGCTTTAGGCATGTGGTCGAATGGTCATGGGAAACTTTCCTAAGCGTTACCAGCCACATCCCAATGGGAGAAGGAACAGGACAAAGACTAAAATATTTCTGACCATTAAACATTTTATTAGATGAACAGAAATGAGGGATAATCATTGCTAATTTAATATTAATGCTCAATTTGATGTGATATTCACAAACATATTCTGGGGCAGTGGTTCACTAAGTAGTAAAGAAGAAATAACAGCTCTGAAGCATGCAACTTCAAAAAGAAAACAGCACCTTCCATATTCTATCCTGACAAGTTGTTGTATGAAGCTGTAAATATTGATAGACAACACCTTATGCAGATTGTTATAAGGTTTATATAACTGACTATACAAAAGCACACAAATAGTTAACAGGAATAAGCAAAAATTTCAGTTTTTACTGTGCTGAAATTTTGACAAAATTTCACTTTGATGGCAAAATGCAATCATTGTAAGCCTTCTCATTAATAAAACAATATTGTGTCTTTACATATCAATTGTTTGCCGATTATATTCTGCCCAAAAAGCAACTTTGAAAATCCAAGCTAGTGCACAAGAATATTTTTTGGTATATTTTAACATTTATTATTTTATCATAACAATAAAATATACCTAAACATAAGCAAAAAAATATGGACTACCCATTCACATTTTTGCAGCTATTATAGTCTTTTTACTGTTGTCTAAAACAAAAAAACCCAAACAGGGAAAGAATAAAGATGAATGTGACTAACTTACCTTTTACAAGGTAAATGGAACTCCATGTTCCTTCCCTTCTAAATCTATTTCTTGCAGGGCTGACCATAAGGCTACACAAGCAATTAAGGCTAGGACTACACTGGTGATTGAAATGTTCTGCTACTGCTATTTGCTTCTGCTATTTTCTGCTACTGAAAGATATTGCTGCATGTTAGCATTTTATCTCATTAATAATAAACAGAAAGCAAAGTTATGTTAATGAGATAACTGCCAATAAACAGATAAATCTCTCAACACAGAGTCACTTTTATCCAAAAGGTCATCTGTAAACGAAGCAATTATACACTTATATACTTATACTTTCTTTTTGGCAGCTTGAGTAGTAAAAAACACTGCAGATCAGCTGCACTTATTGAATTTTGGGTGCCCAAAAGGTGGATCACGATCTACCGGTAGATCACACAGGCAACTCGAGTAGATCGCAGAGCCCTGCCTTGCAAAATAAAATCTACCACACACAGGAGTTTTTAGGTCCAATTTTTAATTGTAGGTAGATCATTTTGACTTGGTCATTTTAAAAGTAGATAAAAGGGTTGTTCCTCGTCTCACTTTCAATGGGTAATGTTTTTGGAGCCACCTCTATGTGGAGCAAGTATATGTAGGTATAGGAAAGAAAGAGGTTTGAGGCTCGTAGTTGTATAATAATAAGTGTATTGAATTAATATTTTGTCAATACAAAATGTTAATACATATATATACAGTATTTAACTCTGCCCTGCTAACACTTCACAGGACAGGGGATTGGCATATTTCACATGGTAATAACTGGCAAAAAATAGTTTAAATAAAGGAATTTTTTTATTTTATGACCGTATTGTGTAGCGGGATAATCTGACGCGTTTCGCTTCGATAGGCCTCCTCAGGGATAGATAGTTACAGCGTGCTTAACGTTCAATATGTGCCTATAAAAGCATAGTATAAGTGATATATAAACATATATAAGTAGCTCGCAAGTCAAAAAAGTGTGGGCACCCCTGGCTTAAGGTATATACTGTACTTGCTCTGCCGGGTGCTGTTCTTGTCCCCGCCAGCTTGTATGTCCTTTAGCCTTTGAGAACCACAGTAATCAACTAGGAAAAAAGCATTCTACACAGTGTTAAATGCAGCTGCTGGGGAATGGAAAAGCTGCAAACAAGTTTACTGCAAACAAGCAGATAAATATCATTTTAGTTTTAAAGGGTGTGTAAAGGGTGTGTAAGGGTTTATTTTGTCAGGGCAAGTCCTGTGCATGAGAACAACAGTAACAGAAAATCTCTTCAAAGCAAAGGGAAAATTCATCCCTGGACAGCGGTCACCAGAACAGGGGTGCCCAAGATATCACTGTAAGGAACTTACCCGCCCTGCGAGCCTGCGGTGTCCCTGGGGTTCCCAGCCACAGAGGGAGACCCCTCAGTAGCAAGCAGCATAACCAAGGCTGCTCCTCTGCTCACAGCTTGTCTGTCTCTGCAGGCGGAGGGATCCGCCCTGGGCTAATTACTGATCAGCCAGGCAGCAGCCCTTGCATCCCTTTGAATGTGGTTCCTGCTCCCAGCACTGTGCAAGTGCAAAGTAGTGCACGTCCTAGGGGTACTGTGGGAAGAGGTGCGCGTGTTACCATGCGTCCCTCTTGTACCCCCCGAGGGCGTGGCACTCGGCTGCTTCGCCCCAGGGCGGGACATAGTTAGTTTGAATTCCCTGCGGCCAATCAGCTGCAGGGGATTTACTCAGTCTCCCATCAGACAGTGCCAGGTGGCGCAAGGTGATTGGTCATCCTGGCTATTTAAGGAGAGCTTGTCCATCACCCCATTGCCCGCTATAGCCTCTGTTACCACAGTGTGCTTGGGTGTGTCTTTGTGTGTTTAAAACTTCTGCTTGTCATCTCCTCAGTGACCCGGTCTGAACCTAACTCTGATTGAACTCTGCCAGCCCTGACCTCGGATTGTTATTGACCATTCTGCCTGCTGCCAGCCCTGACCTCGGATTGTTACTGACCTGGTTTTGCCTTATCCTTCTGTACCTTGCTTGACTTAACCCTTGCTGTGCTGTACCATTCTGAATAAACCTTATTCAAGGATATCTGGAGTCGGTAGTGGTTTGTGTGCCCAGGCGCATTACAATCACCACACCTCCTGTTTATGTAACAAACAAGAAATGCATTTCTCATGACAGACATTCTGTTCAAGTGGTAATGGTCATCACAACAAATAAAAAGGCAGAATCCACCAACAAAGGCTTAAACAAGCAATACCAGCTTGACAGGGGTTTTAATGTCTTCTCACTCTATCCAAGAATGGGCTTTACATGCATTTCAACCATCTATGTAGCCCTGGCCTTAATCACTTCTTGAGACCTAGGCATTTTCCCAATAGTTTTCCTTTAACAAAGGCAAGGTATTTTTGGACTTTTATGTACTTTAAGAGCTCAGGCTTTGTATGGCATTTTCCGTAACACAGGAAGTCACATGGTACTGTTCTTGTTTTCTTTCCTGAAACTAATGCATAAAAAGCACGTCTCTGCACTGGGAAAAGCATTACCATGTGATTTTTGAACATTACCTAGGAGACTAATGTAAGGTAAAAATTCTAGAAAATGATTTATACCCTCAAAGCAAACATTTCATGTATAGAGGCTCCATTGTGTATTTCTAAAAAATTTCCTAGTTTATACTTTTTTTTCTGGGAACTTTTTTTCTTTCCATCTTTACCACTGCAGCAGTAATGACAAAAGAGAAAACCTCTTGAGATATATATGTCATAAATCCCAGAAGGCTGCAGGCTGCTCTTTTTTTAAATCAGGCATGCACAGAAGGGGCTTTCCTGGAATGTAAAAGTAAGTGCCAATCTCGCGAATTTGGAGTGAGATCGGCAATTTTTATGTACATTTTCAGGAAGGTATGTCACCTGATTTCACACCTGCACAGTATGAGATTGGAAGACAAAAAAAACCTGGAAGAAGACAGAAGATGGCAGCGCCTGCTGTCCTATCCAGCCGAAAGGCAGAACAAAGATGGGACAGCGTGGGACCTACTGGACTTTTTTTTTTTTTTTACTGAAAGTTTTTTAAAGTTACTGACCTGAAACATGTAACAAGAATTATCAAAAAGTTCTTATCATCATTCTTCATCCAAACAGTGTCTGAAAGATTTAAAGCAAGAATGTCAGCATTACAACATATAGCTTTAAACCCATAAAACTTACATTACCATAAAAAGTCAAAGGTCTCCTGATAGATTTACTGTACAACAGAGCTGTCAGAAATGGCACTTTAATCATATAGGCAAAATAAACTGCTCTAGGTGAATGAAAAGATCTAGATCTATTTCTAGCCTTGGATGAGCTGCAGAGGGTACAAGGCTTGGAAGGTCATGAAAAAAATGACACTGGGGAACATATTTTTTGTTGAGTTAGATCCTACTTGTTTTTTACTCATTTCTGGGTAGTGAATCCAGAAATGAACCCAGTTTTTGCCATCACATCCAGTTTTTATGATACAGGATACCCAACTTTTTTGTCAAATACATACAAATTTTATATAAACAAATAAATAATAACGTGAATGCACTGTTTATTTAAATTTATTTTGTTCATACAAAGGATTTATTGTTATTGTATGACTTTTTTTTACAGTAAAATATTTGAAAGTTATTTGGGTAAGCGGTTAAGGTAAAAAATGTAAACTTATAGCTTTTCCTGGAGTGTACAGTGTTAGGACAATCCCGCCGGATGCTCCAACAATAGTCAGCCATCATATGTACATCCCATCTACCCTGATACCGTCCTTCCATGACCTTCAAATCTTGGTGGAATCGTTCACCTTGCTCATCACTGACTGTACCAAGGTTTTCCGGGAAGTTAGAAAGATGGCTATGCATTAAAATGCACCTCATGCTCATCTTGCAACCAAGCATTTTGTAGCTCTCAAAGAGTTTCTGGACAATTTCTGTGGAATTATTTGCTTGTGTGTTTCCAAAAAAGTCCTTGACAATGGCTTTGAATGATAACCAAGCATTATTTTCAAAATATTCATCTTTGATGAGCTGCCGAATCCGTGGCCCATCAAACACAGCGTCCTTTATTTTTTCAAATGACAGGCTAGGAAATGCCAAAATGAGGTACTTGAAACAGTCTCCTTCAGTTGGCAAAGCTTTAATGAACTGCTTCATCAGACCCAGTTTCATGTTCAGAGGCGGAAATATAATATTCTTTCTATCAGCGTGTGGCTCATGTGGAATGTTTGATTTTAGGGCAGATCTTGGAGGCCAATTCCTTTCCAACCAATGCCTCTCATGAGCTCTGCTGTCCCACATGCACAGATGACAGGGATACTTGGTGTATCCACGTTGCTGACCAAGAAGGAAGCATACCATTTTAAGGTTAACACAGATGACCCAATTGTGTTGGTGATATTGCAACAACTCAATGACTCTCTCTATGTCTGCATATTTTTCACAAAGAGAAACTGAATGGCCAATTAGGACTGACCCAAATATATTGCCATTGTGAAGGAGGACACACTTTAAGCTCCGATTTGAACTATCGATGAATAGTCGCCATTCAGTTGAGTTATAGGGCCTGATTTATTAAGGCTCTCCAAGGCTTCACTTCTAAAAGTATGTTCTCCCCAGCCTTGGAGAGCTTTCATAAATCAGGGCCATAGGTTGGAATTCCCAATTCCTCCATTAAACCAGGTATGTTATGGCAATACACAAAGCCACTGTCAGTTCTAAAGTAGTGCAGAAATGCAATTTCTCTGGTTCGAAAGTACGATACCTTTGTTCCTTTTTCAAGTAAGTTTTTCTCATGCAGTCTTGATGCTAGGATTTCTGAAGCCTTCTTCGATAGTCCCAAATCACGTGCCAAATCACTCAACTCATGCTGATCAAATCCTTTATAAACAGAGTCCTCTTCAATTTCAAACTCTTCATCATTGTTGTCACCTAGTTCATCACCATAATCATGTTCTTCAAGAGAGGGTAGTGTAACGAAAACCGGCACTGGGATTTCATCTGAATGAGCCACTGGGTGTATAGCCGTTAGTAAACTAAGATTCTTTATGTTACATTTATTTTTCTTTTTATATCCTGAAGTTTTCACTTTACAAAAGTAAATGTCATTGAAATGATCTCCTGGCTCTCACCAAGCCATAGGTATACCAAATGGCATCTTATCACATGTTCCCTTTGTTCACATCCATAAACCCTCGATACACTGTTTGCACACCTTATGAGGGGCTCAAGATTTATCTTGATCATCAAGTTTAACTTTGAAATACGCCAAATA
This sequence comes from Pyxicephalus adspersus, assembly GCF_032062135.1. Lineage (NCBI taxonomy): Eukaryota > Metazoa > Chordata > Amphibia > Anura > Pyxicephalidae > Pyxicephalus > Pyxicephalus adspersus. The sequence continues at coordinate 112,055,767 of NC_092859.1, forward strand.
GGCTTGCTCTACAAATGTGCTGATGTTCGCCCTTTGACTGGGAATGGTGAAACTGCCACAGATATAACAAAATGAATCTGGGTTGTTTAGGCACTCACGACGAGAAACAGCAGAGCCAGACATGATCTGAAGGAAAGGAAATACATGTGTAAGTAGAAAAATACATTTTGCTTATTCAATACGTAGAGTAGCGCACAACCTCTGACCACACTGTCTTGGGTGTAGATGAATAGCCTATACAAATCCACGCTACAGTAGTCGCATTAATATAAGCGGTAGAGAAAAAACCTGATGTGATAGAAGAAAACTAACGTCAGAATCAGCATACCTATTTTAGTGTAAATACGCTTAAAAATTGAAGTCAACAAGAAATTTGTTTAAAATTGTTCCCCAGTGTTATTGAACACTGATTTAGTGTTTGTATAATAACCCCATGATCATTAGACCACAGGTCTCTTGTATGTGCATGTATCCTCAGATTGAGAGGTGGCATTGGCATGTTAGTGGTGCTAGTATTATACTGTATGTGTATTGTGGTTGCAGAGATCCAAGGGCAATTGATGTTTACACTTAAAAAATGTTTTAAATAAAAAAGGAAAATAGTTAAACCTCTTCCCTCAATTACTACATTTGGTATTATATTGCATTTTTGTTTTGCGGGAATGAACAATCATTGAACCTACTGGTGTAGGGTTTGATGAAAAAACACTTCCCTAGACAAATAGGTAGAATGATATAATGGACAAAATAATTAATAAAGGAGGCAGTGAAGATGCAGCGGTATTTAAACACAAGATAAAAATAAAAAACAGACTGATTTGTTGGCATAAAAGATGCACCACACAACATACACAGCTACAATTTATACAAACACGACTGTACAAAGAAATCTAGAAAACAGTGTGCACTGCATTGGCAGAAAAGCCATGTCTACAGCCCAGCATTAGGACAAAAGTATCTCTGTATTAGTATTCCTGGTTGCAGAGCATGAAGCAATGGAGAAAACACTTCAAGAATTCCTGAAATATTTGAGCTTAAAGAAGCAGAGCCTTTTTTGTTACACCTTTACTTCTCTGTTTTTGTTCTAATGTAAATTTTTGTAATAACTTCTGTATTACATCATTAGTTAAAACAAAATATTGACATTGTTAAAAACAACTAACATATACAGTATATAAATATAATCTTTGTTTTGCTGGATTAATCTTTACTGCTTTATTGTCTTTGTAAATAAATGTTACACTTTTATTGAACAAATTGGAAGAACAAAAATGAAAGCACAATGTCACAAGGACATTTTTAACATCAAAGTATTCAAGGAGTTTCCTACCATTCTAAAGGGATCAAAGGACCTAACAGCATGACATTAAATGTAAAGCTGTTTGGTCATCAAACCAAAGACAAGAGACAGCTCTCATAGTTTTAGATCAAAGGAACATTTATTAATATGTATTTTTTCATTAATCACAACTTTTAGCATTAACAAAACAGCTGTTAATATGTATGTTTTTATTACTTTTATTTATATTTACATATTTATTTACATAAAGCTAGTTGATGGGTTCACATCTCTTTTTCTTCTGTTTCAAGGTTAAGTTTTGAAACTACCATTAAAGAAGAGCTCCATTGTTAGACAATCACACATTTTTGGTTGTCTAATGACTTCAGTAGCCCTTTCCCTTTCTTCTTCTGTGGAGACATGAGTAGGCTTGTGCATGAACTGCATGAAGCCAAGGCTGGGGTGACAAAACATTCCAGAGGGGTTGGACCCCTTGAATGACATTGGCTTATTATTCAGTCTTGAAGACTGGTGTCATGTAAAGGTGAAAAGGCATTAACTATAGGGGACAGAGTTGAATTTAGGGTGAGCATTGCATTGAAAGATGTTATACTTTTCTGTTTTTTTTCTACAGATGCTAGGCTTTTGTTTTTTTGAGTAAAGTGCAATGAGCTTTGATTTCAAAGCTAAGGATACCTGTAGACTTTAGAGTATGACAGAAGTGTAGGCACTCAGTTATCATTTAAACCAGTAAAAACATTCGGATTGTCCAATGGTTATTTATGTCTATGGTTAAAGCACATCATTATTAGGAATGAGCGAGCGAGAATATTAAGTTCGATCACGCGGCGAATCAGGCCTTTCTCGCTTACTGAAAATGTAAAATCCTCTGCAATCCCAGGGCACTAGAGGTTTATTAGCCTCTAGTGCCCCGGGGATCGCACACTCATCTCAATGAATGCAGCCACAGCTGCATGCGTTGAGAAGATGCCCAGCACAGGAGAACCTCCTGACATTGTAATATAAGTATCTCTTACAAATGATACATTTGTATCTGTAACAAATATATCATTTGTAAGAGATACTTATATTACAATGTCAGGAGGTTCTCCTTTGACAGGCATCTTCTCAATGATTGTGGCTGCATTCATTGAGAAGAGTGTGCGATCCCCGGGACACTAGAGGCTAATGCACACTTAGCTCATCAATGATTGCAGCCACGTCCCGGGGAACGTAGTGGAACTGCAGAGTTCATCTGCAGTTCCCATGGTCATGTGACCATGGGAACTTTGCAGTCACAGCTGTGACTGCAGGTGATCCCCGGGGCACTAGAGGTTAATTAACCTTTAGTACCCCAGGGATCGCACACTGAGGTCATCAATGATTGCAGCTGTGGCTGCAATCATTGAGAAGAGTGTATGATCCCCAGAGGGAATAGATGTTAATTAACCTCTAGTGCCCCAGGGATCGTAGTGGAACTGCAGAGTTCAACAGTTCAGTCACAGCTGTAACTGCACGCAATCCCCGGGGCACCAGAGGTTAATTAACCTCTAGTGCCCCGGGGATCGCAAACAGGGATATTCCCACGGCTGAATGCAGCTCTGGGAATCCTCCTGATTTAATTTCCTCTTTCGATGGTTTTGCGAATTTGGTTCCCGCGAAATTTCGCGGAACCATCCGAAGTTCAAAGAAGTTTTCATCCCTAATCATTATAAATGCTTTGTTTTTGTTTGCCTTTACAGCACTATTTTTTTCAAGAGAGTTTGAAAGGTAGATAGAGTAAAATAAATTAGATAGAGTAAAATTAAAACAAAGGTGGAGTAATGTTAAAAACTGTTATGCCACTGTATTAAGCATTAATACAAAAATGTATTACAAAATAATTAGTGTGGAATATAAAACTTGCAAAATCATTAGAAATAAGCCATGGCACAAAGCCTAACTGATTGATTAGACAAGACTAACTGGCAAAATATTCAGAGATAAGCCATGGCACAAAGCATTAGATTGATTAGATACTCATATTTATAAATTAATAAAAGCCTTATAAATAAGTGACAAAGCACTAACCTTTATGCAGTGCTTTTCAATAGGAAGAGCTGCAGATTACAAACATATCAAGTACAAACTATAATACAGTAAAGAAACTGACTCTGTCCAATTCAGCTTACTTTCTAAGAATTGTAATAAAAGTTAAAAATGATCAATACTGACTTTTACATACTGGTTCCTGAGCTTATTCCATTATTTTTATTATCCTGAAATTTGAAATAAACCCAAAGTAATAATCTTAGCCTTTAATAAAAACAGATCTCCCAGAATATTAACTTTGCCATGATGTTGTTTCTGAGCCTATAAGAATAGGCAAATTTGGAAGACCTGTTCAACTTCAGCGAAAAAGTAGGTGAAGATATTTTAAGTGGTTGTTTGTTATGGAAAGCAGATGTCTGGGTGTCAAAGCTGTGCTCCTGCCTATGACCCTCTGTTCTCCCTCAGGTTAATTACCAAAGTAGTACTCCTTCAGCTGCTACTATACATATCACTGTTTATTTATAAAGAGCTTTCAAGTTTTATAAATGACATCTACAAAGCACAACAAAGCCTTACCAAAAATAAAGTCTTTGCATGCCAAATGTCTATCAAAAATATAAAAAAGGGTCGTTCTCATAAGTTGAAATAGAAAATGCAAATATTTGTTTTATGCCTGTGGATCAATTGTAGAACAAGCTTAGAGCAAAAACAAAGTTGAAAGTTGATCCCCATAGGCTTCTGTTAGACTGCATCCCAAATATCCTCTGTTTTGGGCCCACGAGTAGTCTATGGTGATCAACTGTGTTGTCTGATTGGGTCTGGGGTAAGGATTAAAAGAGTAAAATATTGGCCAGCAGTTCTGTTGTAACGATAATGGTGGATATAGTATGGTGGATATAATGACACTGGTGAGGGACATATTAATGATGTTAGGTATAGGAAAGGATCGATATTTAGATATATAGATGGATCTATCAACACATCCTTATATTATATTCTATGAGAAAGCATCGCTGAATATAGTCTATGTTTGCCACAAAACCCTGCTTGTCTGTGTTTGTGCAAATGATGGTATAAGTATAATGATGTTGATAATATCACGTAGAGACAATGTTACAGCACTATATTAAAATACCTGCTGAAATTATACCTAGATGCCCAAATACTGTAGTCTAGCAATGCCAGTAAAGACATAACTGAATGACAAAAATGGACTGACAATGAGAAACATAATATACAATGTGAATCTAAAAAAGAACAGTTGAGGGTTAATAGGGAAAGCAACATAGAGCTGGAAAGGAGTAGAGCTGCAAAAGCAGGGAAACTGGTGAACAATCATAAGGCCAAGGAAAGGAGGAGGTTAACAAAGAATGGTCCAAATACCAAAAGAGGACAGCCTGGGAACAAGATGGAGATAAAAACTAAATGTTACCAAGAGAAACAGGGCAGGGCAAGGGAAAGCAAGGCAGAAACCCAAGACATAGAAATCACAAGGATTTAACTGAAAAAATCTTTTTTTTTAAATTGGATTATTAAAACAAATTATTGATACAGAAAAAAAAGTGTAAAAGAAATTGACTAGGCATAATGATTTAAAAATTAATTATTATCTACATGAATCAGCCATGTATAAATAAACAGGGCTAATGTTAGGATTATTTAGGTAGTTTTATCTCCTTTTTTGTATATATTTGTGTTTGTTGTCAAGGCAAGGCTGATAGAGAGATTTTAATGCACTTTCTGTAATAATAGCACAGTTATCACAGGAACAAAACGTTCAACGGAAATACAAGAGCAATTAAACCAGATCAGTATTAAAAGCAAGAACATCCATTTACTTCTTATCACCATTTGACTCTAGAACAGTGCTTCTAAGCCAGGGTTCTTCCAGGGGTTGCTAGAATAGTGGTTGCCAACCTTTTGGACATCACTGACCAATAATTTCACGGACTCCGGACCGCACATATGCGGAAAGTCACGTGTGATTTAAAGAGGAAGAAAATTCCCCCATAGTGACATCATGATGCCAGAACCTGCTCACCCAGAGACACAACCACCCCACCGCCCTGAGCCTGTGATCCATACAGAGGACATGGACCACCAAAATTTTCTTGGCAACTGCTGTGCTAGAGGTTCCTTGAGCAGGGGTGCCCAACACATTGATCGTGATCTACTGGTCGATCGCAAAGGCAAGGCGAGTTGCTGACCCCTGTCTTATCCTTCCCTGCTGTTTACCAGCAGCTTTGCTGTACGTCTATAGGGATGCAGGGGATGTCTTTCGTCAGACAACACCAGGAACTGTGCATCATTCACTCCAGGACAGTTCCTCTTGGTCCCTTAGCTCTCCGTACGATCCAATAAGGGCTGGGGAGAAGTTGTGTTCCTGGTAAATGGGCAGATAAAGCAGAACGGTGCATGTGTGAGATGGCTCGTGTAACAGTGGGGAGCAAGTCAGAGAGGGCGGGAGGGTAGTCTGAGGTGAGCAGTGCTGGGTGGCCAAGTCAGTTCAGACTCGGTGTCAGGGTTCAATTACTGAGATACCTTTGTACAGATTAGCAGTTCTTTTTCTTGTGCAGCACTTCATTCTCCTATGACAGGTGAATTGTAGCTTTCCTGTCACTATAGTGTTGTAGTGCAATGTCCGTGCATTGTTCTGCCATTCAATGTCGCATTAGCTTCGGTCACTTCTGTGTCATACTCGGTATATTGTAATAAATATAAATATATGTTTAGCATTTTTAATGTTGGTAGATCATTTTGACTTGGTCATTTTAAAAGTGGCTCCCAAGCCAAAAAAGTGTGGGCACCCCTGTCCTTGAGCATTGAGTTTATGCCTCACAGATCAATTTACCTGACACCAATGATCTGTATGTAAGAGTGACATTCTTCACATTGATCACTGATGGTAATGCACTAGATGAGATGAGATGAGATGTTAATATAGTAATTATAATAGGGGATGCCTGATGATCTGAAAGTTATTTCAAGTGTTCTCCCATGTTAAAAAAGTTGAGAAACACCACTCTAGATATCCTAAACAATTATTGTTCAGTGACAATTTCTTTAATGTTAAGTATTAAACCCATTCTTTTCAGAAAAAAAGCCCAGCATTGTTAGAACAGCCAATGAACTCAGAATTAATAAATCTGATACTTCTCTAAGGGCTCTATTTATGAAAAAGGGGATCGGACATTCCCTCAAAAATTTTCTCTGGTGTGAATCAATTACTGCCTTTGTAACACATGGACCTGGAATATTCCCACCAGGAAATGTTTAAAGGAATGTCAGATTCTCTGTTTTATAAATAGCGCCCTAAATGTAATGCTGATCATCTACAACATAGTTCGAAATTTACAATGTTCACATGTAACCTACAAGACCACAAAAAATAGAAAACACGCCATATACACATTTCATAGGATGGTTTCAATATCTATAAAAACACCCTCCAAAGGCAAATGATAATGCATCACTGAACGCAGCAGTAAAGTAAGTCAATCCATCCTGTCATGGAGTGGCAAGGCGGTTAATAGAGAGTGAAATTGAAGAAGAATGTGTGGACGTTTACAGCTTTTATCTATAAAACAAACAGAGAATTCCTTTAGACTGCTGCTGGAATTAAACAATTAAACAATGATCCACTTGGGGGAATTTAGGGTGTTACCATGGTAACCTGAAAGCTGTTCTAGACAGGTTCGGGATGGGCTGGAGGCTGGATTCAGGAGTGCAAGTGGCCTTTGTTGTAAATCATTTGCATTTGGTGGGATTAATTCAAAATCAAGCTTGTATTATGCACACAGAAAACCAAAATAAATCAGGATAGTATTAGCATGTCTTGTCTATAAATACGTACTTCAGCAGATATGGGAAAACAAATCTATCAAGCTGCATAAAAGGATTTTCTATAAAATTATATAGCATTTTATTAAAATCTCTGATGATGGGACTAAATAAAACAATGATGTGTTGATCATTGTGCTTTAATGTTTGGCATCACACCTCACTAATTACAGTTTTCTTAAATGAATGTTGAAAACATTTTTGCCTGATGACCCTGTCTGCCTATCTGCTGACAAATACAGATCTGATAGGAAGCCCAACAGCCAACTGAAGAAGCTCACACGGCAGGCTGACAACTTATTGCTTATTGAGAGGCAGTGACTTTGTGTTGTCAGTCTACAACTGGAAGTGATTTTATTAGTAGGATCTGCTGAAAGTGGAGCTTTCATTTATAAAAATTATTACTTACCTTTACATTTTGAGAGCCCTCAATCCCTCCGCAGTTCGGTAGGTCCCACGCAGTCCTATCTTCCTTCTTTGTGGTGTGGACGGGACAGTAGGCGCAGTCATGTTCTTCATTGTTCTTCTTCTGGCTTCTGTCATGTCACTGCACATGTGTGAGATGGGCACTTTTCCTTTAAATTCCAGGAAAGGCCCTGATGACAGGAGGGGCAGCCTAAAGCCCCCCGGATACAGGACGTAAGTATCTTAGAAGGATGCGGGTTTGCCCTTCAGACAATAGGGGAGAGGCCCTCCACAAAAAAAATTATTGAATAAAAGGGTTAGCCACCCTTTTGTATAATGTTAAAATTTTATATAATGGTAAAATGTGGTGATAGGTGGTGATTTAGGTCTGCATATTTGAAACATTGATTCAGACAGGTACTATGGTCACGGTATAAGGGTTCTGTTGATGTGTTAAAGCACTGCAGCCTTAAAAAGAACAGTTTAAGCCTAAAATATTTTAATAATTATTTTTGGAAAAATAAAAACCTGCATTAGGAAGTTTCAGCTTACTTCTTGTCACTCGCCAATGGGACAAGAAAGGAGAGAAGCAGAAAGTAATAATGGCCTGACAAAGATTTCAGCCTGTTCCAAATATACACTTAATATTTTAAGTCTAAAAAAAATTACAATAATAGTGTTTTAATGTAGTGATGGGGGATATTTCCTATCAAGTCCTCTATGAAAATTGGAGAGGAAATCTCAATATAAGATCACAAATAAAATCTGATAAAGGTTCTACTTCACTATCTAAAACTAAATATAAGTTTTAAAAGTAGATGAGATTTAAGAACTCAGGATTAGCAATAGCTAAAAATTCTTGTAGCAGGTCACCCTCCTTTTGCACCCTCTTTGCAGTTTTTGGTAATCTGAGCACAACAAAATTAAAACTTGGAGACAGAACCTAAACACACTGGATACACTTGCAAAAACATCACTTGGGTCAGACATATTACAGGTCCTTACATGTCAGTTCTCACCTAGGTAAATACAAAATACTCTACCCACTTTGAAGGGGTGTGCTGTGTCTTACATTCATTTGGGGCTCTCTCCTCTTATGTTCTCTAGTAAAACTTATGGTGATGTTGTGGGTACCCTGAAACTGACTTACAACTTGGATCATGATCCAGGTCTAAGGAATTGAATACTTACAATATCTAATATTTCTCCTATAACCTCTGATAATTGAGTTTTGGCCAGTAAGGCTTAGCAGCCCTAAATTTGTCCTGAACCCAGTAGAAAGAGAATAAAAAAGCTGGGTAACATGACTTCTGTAGACTGGAGGAAAAGCAGTAAGGTTCATAGAAGCCCAAGATTTGTCCAATAATTTGCTCATATTTGCAGGGAAATATTGGTTAGAACTTTTCCCAGTTGTCACAGAAAACAAATATTACTGCAGCCCGGCATCTAGCAAAGTGTGATATGCACATTACTTACAAGAAACAAATCTTGTTAAAAATGAAATACCTTGTAACATAATTAAAGAATTCCTGCTCTGGTCACTATCAATGCTCATCCTTTGTATCCTCCAGCTGCAGGATCCTGTTACCAAAAAGAAAAACAAAAAACTGAAATGCACACAGTGGTCATATCTATATTCCAGAAAATGTATTTATAGTTTTCTGTATTAGGTTTGAAACATTATAGGAAAATATAAACATATACAGTGAGGGGAAAAAAGAGAACACTTTACAGACAGAACAGAGAGGGAGATGGGCTATAAAAAGGGAATATAGGTCAGTTCACATACAGAAAAGTCTTAATATTTCTTACACAATTCAAGTAATTAAACAACCAAACTAAATAATAAACAATGTGAAATAGTAGGTAGTTTTTTGTTCCTAGTTTCAATATAGAGAGAAAACCAAGCTTGGGTTTGAAATTTCATGAAAGTAAAGTTGCTGTTGGCATAAGTTTTTCATGGTAATAGTGTGAACTAACTTTTTCTTTTACCTCTGCAAGAATTGGGTTTGAATTATGGTTCCATTTGTTAACAATAGTCAATCTCACAGCGATTAATATATTGGTGATGATAACTCTAGGATGTAGAGGAAAGTTGTCAATGCCTATATTTAAAAGTGCCAGTACAGGTGTCATTTTTAATGTGCGACTTTCATCAATAAACTAAAGACAGAAAACCAGAAAGGCTGAATGTTTGCACAGTCCCAAAACATATGTACATATATAGCTATATTTCTGCGTTTTCATCAGCACAATAGGAAATAATTTGGGGTAAATTTTGCTAATCTGTAGGGGGTCCTATACCATCTAAGAAGTGTCTTTTGGTATCCTTCCCAGTGTGTTATGTATTTAGTAGAATGTATCATAGTTAGGATAGCTGTTTTCCATTCCAGGTCGAAGGAATATAGAGTTTAGACTTTTTTCCCATACAGAAAAAATAGGTAGTTTATACCATTTATCTTTATTTTGGAATAGGTTGTAATACACTGAGATTCAATACTTTGTTAATGCTTGTTTTTTGACTGCGTAGAATGTACAAGGTACAGGTAGTCCCCGAGCTGTCCAACATACGGACAGCTTTCAGATACGAACGGGGCTTCCCTGCTTGCTCTGTGCAGGACGGAGGCTTGATGAGGGCAGGGAAGGTTCGCATGACTAGCAGAAGTCTTTTACTGATCTGCAAGCTCTTGTAACTCTTTAATGACCAAGACAAATTCTGTAGTTGTTTCTTTTTGCATATCAAAGCACAGCTTGCTCCAGAAGTTAATGAATGTCTAGGCTCCATAAAGTTTTTTTTTTTGCTTTGTTTGTGATTAGCTCAGTGAGGATTATATACAGTAACTGACACCATGCTGCCTATTAATATGTTGAGGCACATGTTAAACAATTTACGTGAAAATGACATGCCTTCTATGAATGAACTAAATATTCCTAATGCAAATCATAATGTCACCATGGTAAATTTTTTGCATTAATATCTCTAGTACTGTTTTTTTTATTAGTGGGGCTGGAGCACCACTAGGGAAAACATGTATACTTGTGTGAAGCAAAAGAATTTTGGACAATTTAAAAGATAATACTTTTCAGCCATGTTGTTAATTATACACATAAATACAGTATTAAGGATTGACTTTGAATATTTTCTAAAAAAAACATGTCTAATTATAAAGTCATCTAAAACAATGCAGAACAATAAAAAATGTCATACCCAGTACTATATCTTATCAAATATTTCTTATGGGATAGATTTCCTGAACACATTGTTCTAAAATGTGCTCACTTGAAAATAGACAGTACATTGAACATTTGAATATAGATCCTACAAAATAAAAAAATGTAGTTATACATTTCATTGCTAGTTACCTTTGTTTTAGCATTGTATGTGTGATATGGAATAGGTCAAGGCAGGCCACAGGCAGACAACAGGTTGGAGCTGTAATCAGGGTAACCATAAAGATAGCAGTAGGAAACTTCATGCATAACCTAAAGCGTACTTAAACTCAGAAATTTCACTTTGCATAAAAGGGTAGATAACCCTTATATGTAAGGTAAAAATTCTGTTGTTTTTTTTTTTTTGAAAGTGCAACACCCTTATTTTTTAAAAAAAGGGTGCAGCACCACCCCTAATTGAATAAATGGAACGCAAAGCCTCCCGGGATGCCTACGTCACACATCCTGGGAGGCCCCTGGGTGCTTCTTCTGCACATGCCTGAGCATCTCCAGCATGCGCAGAAGAAGCCTTTTCGTTCAAAGAAAAAAAATTTGCCGATATCACTGCACATGCGTGCATGCAAGTTTTTTTTCCAATTTCTTCTTCCTACATCACCCGACCCAGGCGCAGGATCGGGTGATGTAGACAGAAGAAACAGAAAGAAGAGAAGAAAATGGTGACACGGGACCACATGGAAGACACCCCTGGATGGATCGGACTGCCCTGCAGGATTAAAGGTTTTTTTTGTTGTGTTTTTTGCCTTTTTCAGTTTAGTTACTCTTTAAAGATAACTGTCTGGTGACATCAAAGGATCAGAAGGCGTGGATTGATTTTATGAAGAATGGTTATGTTATATTAACTCTCGATTAAACCTTTTGTATAGATAACAATAAATAGTTAATAGTTCTCGAGTTCTATTTGAATATGGAAATCTAGGCTAGTTAGGACAGTTAGGAAATTATAAATTTTTTTTGATGACCCTTTTAAACTATGTTTCTTTTCCCTTCTTGTTGTAATTTATTTTATCAATGTTTGTAATTTATAATTTGAAAAAGAATAAACTTTTTTGAAAACAAAGGATCACAAGGATGGGTTTTCTTATTTTAGCCAGCAAAAAACAAAGCCATGTTGCTAGTGCCTGATATAAGGGGAAAGAAGAGAAGGTGGGAGCTGAATCACAGATGGAGGACCCATGACTGTCAATGGGAGGTTATTTCCCTCTGTATCTCAGATGCTACTGTAACATTTTCCTCGCTGGTATTCCACTAACCTGACTCTCTCCTCTACAATCTATTATGAATTCTGCAGCCAGACTCATCCATCTATTCCACCACTCCTCCTCTGCCACATCTCTTTGTAGTTCTCTATATTGCCTTCTATTTTTCTATTTCACATGAGAATCAAATTCAAGCTTCTGTGCTTTGCCTTCAAATCCCTCCACAGCTCTTGTCCAACCTACCTTTCTGACCTGGTAGAAAAAAACTCACCTAGCGGCTCTCTTCATTCCTCCGAAGACCTACAATTGACTTCCTTACTCATAACCTCATCACATGCAGGGCTCCAAGACTTTTCTAGAGCCTCCCCCACTTCCTGGAATGGTCTTCCTTGTCCTATTCCGCCTTCTCCTACTTTCTGTTCATTTAAAAGAGCTCTCAAAACCCATTTTTTCAAACTTGCTTACCTGTCTTCTTCTGTCTCCTAAAACCAACCCTCACTACTTCCCATTACTCCTCATCTCCCCTCCCATTGTGTGTTACTTTCCCCACCTCCTAGATTGTAAGTTCTTCGGGGCAGTGTCTTCTCCTCCTCCTGTGTCACTGTCTGTATCTGCCTGTCATTTGCAACCTCTATTTAATGTACAGCTCTGCGTAATATGTTGGCCCTATATAAATCCTGTTTAATAATAAATAATAATAATGCTGTCTCTTCTATGATTGGACCAGCAAAGAGTTCAGCAAATCATATTTTGATTTCCATTGCTCCCAAAAATTCTAAAAGTAATTTCTAACCCCATTAAATATAACATTATTTTGGGGGTTGATGTTTCTCCACTACAACCACTTAGACCTATTTTTTGTGGATATACTGTACTCAACACAATAAATCACATCCGCTATCCCAACAGGCAGAACTACAAGTTCTGCACCAAGAACTACAAGAACTGCACCAACTTTTCACTAACCAGTTTGATTTGCTGACTGAAATATGTGTGCCAGACAAAAATTAAATCTAGCATAAAGGTAAAGGGTGTTTTTTTGTGAAAACAAGCTATGCTTATTATGTCCAGAAGAAAAATTCTGAACTCCAGAACTCCAAGCAAAAATTTTGGAGTGATATTTCTTACCAGAAGATAATTGCTACAGGTCAGCCGTAAATGTATTTATATACAATGAATATAAAAAGTGTACACACCCCTGTTAAAATGATAGGTTTTTGTGATGTAAAAAAATTTCCCCATCTTTAATGTGATCTGTACAAATCCATTAAGAAACAAACATGTCTGTTATTTTTAGGAAATACATTATTTAAAAAACAATGTACAATAAGCTGGTTGTATACATGTGTATACCCTTAAACTAATACTTTGTTGAAGCACCTTTTGATTTAACAGCACTTCATCATTTTGGGTAGGAGTCTATCAGCATGGCACATCTTGATTTGGCAATCTTTGCCCACTCTTTGTTTGCAAAAGCAATCCAAATCTGTCAGGTTGTGAGGGTATCTCTTGTGCACAGCCCTCTTCAGGTCACCCCACAGGTTTTCTATTAGATTTAACTCTGGACTCTTCTGGAAAAGCCATTCTTTTGTTGATTTGGATGTATGCTTGGGGTCATTGTAGTGTTAAAAGCTGAAATTCACTATCAGCTTTCTAGCAAGTGACTGGAAGTGACTAGCACAAAAGTCACTGGTATTTGAAACTGTTCATAATTATTTCCACCTTGATTAAAGCTCTAATTCCAATTGAGAAAAAAACATAAGTCTGCCACCACTATACTTTACTGTGGGGATAGTGTTCTTTTGGTAATGTCTGAACTATGAGGTATGATTGCAAGACTGAAGACTTTTCTTTCAAGGAAAAACATTCAGGCCCAAATAAAATCGGCAAAAAAATAAATAAATTTTCCCAAAATCATCTGGAAAATGTGCTTTAGCCTGATAAGACCAAGATTGAATATTTTTGGCCATGTTTTTCAAAAGTTATGGTTGGCGCAATAACAACACTTTGCATCCCCAAGGTGAAGCATGGTGGTAAAGGATAATTCAATGCATTGATGATATAAGCCCTATAATCATACATATTACATGCATATCTCTAGCACAATTTTTTTCAGTTTACCTATATATACTGTATGTGAACCCCAAACCTTTCTTATTTGCACCCCACTGACCTGTTGATATTGCCAGAAACCCTGTGAGTTAATAAATTCCTGTACAATCCGTCATTGCCGCACTGCAGTTATATTGTTACCAGCTGTGTCTGCATACTACCTGTCCTGATGACAACACTATTCCTAGATAGGTACAGTATGAACTGTGAGGGTTGTCATCCTATGACAAATTTATTAATAAACAAGTTTTATAAAGCACCAACATATTATGCAGCGCTGTACATTAAATAGGGGTTGCAAATAACAGACAGATACCGATTGACACAGGAGGAGAGGACCCTGCACTGAAGAGCTTACAATAAAGTAAGAAAAAATGTAAAAAAAACTAATGTAGCATCCAAGGATAGGTAAGGAAATCCACGATATACTGCAATTGTTCTTGGCTTTAAAATGCTTTAAGGACTATCTCCACCAAAACTGATATTTACTTTTCTCTTGACTGTTGGCAGGTTTTATATTGATGAGTATTTATATTTCTTATGACTTAAATGGTGAGAAAGCCCCACCAAAAATCCTGTTCCACAGTCATTATCCTGCAAAATATTAGTGCCACAACCTCTGTGGGATTCTTAATGTAGAATAAACAAATAATTGGAATGAGTCTGTGGGAAAGTGACACCTTCATCATGACCTGGCAAGAGGGGGAAAGACACAAGCAAAAACCACAGCTATGACCTTTAGCTGCTGCAGGATTCCAAAAAAAATGTCGGTGATTTAAACCACCAGCACCTGCCCAAAACTAAAATAAATGATTTTGGCCGAATTTCTTTGTTCTAACAGTTTATAATAATGTTTTTACCCAAAGAATTCATTCCAGTCATTGGAACAAGTAAAAAAATACAACTCACATATTTTGAACAAGCTCAACATTATAATAGGTAAAGTGGGAACTAAAATGAAAACTGGAGATATTGAATCTGAAGCGTTTTATTAATTGTAGCTGGTGAATCAATTTCCATAGTTAGGAATCTCCCCTACCCTGAACTATCCTGCTGGGTGGACTACATGATTCCTGCCCTTTGCATCCTAAAGCCACCAATACTTAAGCAAATTTAATAAAACATATCTACTGGGATTTTATATATTAAATGAAACCATAGTAAAAACAATTATTAGTTGGATGGCTGATGCTTTATCAGGAGTCAGAATGAGATCTGATTCCAAATAAAATTCAACTTTTTTTTTTACAAAAAGTGTTATTTTTTTTTTACAAATCAAACTTACTACATCATTCAGAATAGATAGATGCTGGTTCCATTCTGAATGATGTAGTAAGTCTGATTTGTGAAACATTTACTGTGAAAAATCTGTGAAACATTTACAGAAATTACTACATTGAGATTGCAAATGTACAGCTACTTGTTCTTTTTTGGGAAGACATATGCTAAGATATAAATGTTTGTGAGTTTAACTTTTGTATAATATGAAGCATTGCTGGCATTTTATTATGTTTGTGAATTGTGAGGAATCATACAGTAGCATAAGCTACATAATATTAAAGTCTATGTACAGTCTCAAATTTTTGGGGGGTTAGAAAGTGGAGAGTATTTTGAACACCCAGTAGGTTAGTTTTGCCTGTTTACCATTTGTACAACTCTTGTCTACTCCCCTAGCTTTGCCTAGAGAAAAACTTTAAAGAAATAACACCATTTATGGTATAATGTTACTTGGCACAGAAGAAGGCTAGGCTCCTGGGACCAATTATAAAATGGTGCGTCTTTCTGGCCAGTTGTGGAGAAAGATCATTCAAATTAACAAGAACCAAAAAGCACATTGCACCCCAATATACTAAACACACTCCAACATTCAAAATAACACTCAGCAAGCATGATTTTGCATTTAGCACACAGAAATACAGATGCAGAAGAATAGCATCATTCATCACAAGTATTTAGTACTGTTTACCTGCAACAATTAGCCTGTTCAACTTGCAACCAAATAGTCTTTGTAACACACTGTGCACCTGTTTAGAACATCCTAAATACAAACTTGCCACAATGCACCCATACACAATAATATATACCTGCTTTTACACTAGGAACTCTGTAAAATACATCCCACTATTCCCAGCACTCTGTATTATGCATTATAATACACACAGGACTCTACAGCATACACAAAAGGTAACTTAACAGACTAGACAAATCATTCCAAATACACTCAGCACAGCATATCATCCACCCTGTTACACTGGGCACTCTGCATCATATGCTATAGTACAATTAATACACTACAGTGTGCAGAACTTTATTACATTCATCAATTCACAACATAAACCAAAATACACTAAATAAATTGCACACTGCACCCCTTAACACTCAGCACTCACTACCATTCAGCATATTACATCCCACTATTTAACCCAATAAACACAAGCCACACACTTATCCCAGAGGTCCCAGCAGTGGATCAGCAGGGTGTCAGATGCAGTATCTGCAGCTCATCATAGCTTTCATTTGCACTGACTTCTTCATGATGTAAAGTTGCACCCATTGTTTCACATCTTTTGCCTTAGTCCACCAATATGCAGTGCTTTAATTTTGTTAAATAGTTAATAGTTGTTAAACCATTTTCCAGTACTTTTTACCACTCTACAATAAGGTGTCCTGGGCCCTGCCAAGGATTGAGCCTCTGGGCCTGGTTTTCTGGCATATAAAACTACCTTGTCAGATTATCCTACCCCCAATGTAGATATTCCATATTGCTGCTTAACTTTAGTGCTTTACCCTCATTTTGGTGCCTAACCTTAACTCTCTTAACCACTTTCTACTTAATGCCTAACTTTACCACCCCAGCTCAGTGGCTCACCTTAACTCCTACCTAGTGGCTAACCATAACCAGAAGCTAACCTACCTAGAAACTAACTCCTAAACCTAACCCACCTGGTTTATTAAGTGCTAGTACCATGAACTGATGGGTAGCCCTATGTTATAACACCGGCCCTGCCTCTCAGACTGTTATCTGTTCTTTATCTGAAAAAATGAACTTGTCCAACTTTGTGGGAGCTTATTTTGACACCCTTAAAAATTCCTTTTTTTTGGAGAAAATGCTCAATGCAGTGGGCTGATATCTCCAGTAAGAGATCATCATTTAATAAAAAAAACTTCAGATTGAAAGATCAAAATCTAGAACAAAGAACAATGTAGATCAGCAAACCCATAACCTATACACTACAGATTTTAGGTCTCATTTTTTTTTTTTACTTGGTTGAATCAGTAGGAAAATTTGTACGGCTGGCCATAAACATTGGCAAACTTCAACTTCCTTCTACTGGGGAAACAGTCAAATATATAAATGCAGCCTATCACCCTCTACCACTAAATACATTTTCAAGCTTGGGTTGCTCTATTAGATCACCTTTGCAATAGAAAGCAAGTTGTTTTTGTTGTTTTGTTTTGTCTCTGCTGACCTTATTTTAATTTACTGTCAATAAAGTGTTTATGGCCCGATACAAATTGTAGCGGCACTAAAGGATTTAGTAAACAAATGGGCTCTAGATAATCCCACTTCATATAACCCCCTAGAGCCCAGCTGTCTGGTCCAGATTATCAACATTTTGCAAACAGGGTAGGCTCACCACAAAGCTCCCCTTCCCAAATTCCATGGTAACAAGGGTTAAAAAAGAAATCTTATTGTTTGCTGCTTCCATACTCAACTCTTACAGCACCCTTTCCAGCTAATTATTGTTTTAGTACAGGACTTCCTCGCCAATTCCTTTCATGGGGTCATTTCCATTGAATTCGCATCCTGCACATATCTTGGTCTGGGCTGCAGATGGAGGAGTTTCCTATGTTATTGTTTGGTGGGCTGGTCCACCCAACTTTTCCTATTAGAAAGAGGAGAGCCGATTTGTCCATGTCAAAACCCCCCTTGATGGAGATCAGTGATACAGCCAGTGGGGGCTTTACAACAGCAAGTGCAGTTCAGAGCTAGCAGCATCCCTGAGCCAGCAGGGAATCCCAGGCACAGCTAAGGGGGGCTGCTGAACTAAACACAGTCCATGGGAAAGGAGCAATAGGAGTGAACACACTGTGATCTGGTGGAGAACTGCTCCATAACCTGGATAGTATCACTTTCCCAGTGCTGAGTCAGTCCATGTGTGAAGCCTTTGGATAAGATTAGCCATCCAAACAAAACACATCAACTACTGAGATAAGAAGCACAGTCTCTTCTTGTGAACTGAGCATCTTGAGGACTCCCTGAGCAGCAGAAGAAGTCAGTCATGGCCATGCTGTGCCTACTTCTGGGATTCCTCTCTCTTGTGGGTGAGTGCCTTTATGTTCCATGAATTCATTAAAACTTCCCTCAGTAGCAGGCACCCATCCCCTCCCTTCCCTCCTGATGCTCTATAGTCACACGGTCCATGGAGGAATTTGGAGCACTCACTCATTGTTAGGGCATTTCTGTAATAAAAGGCATGTGGGGGAGTCCAGTTCACACCCTGGATGGCTTTTCATTATCTGGATAACTATGGGAATTAGTTTATTTCCTCCATGTATAGTTTTTTTTATAAAAATTATAAAAAACATTGTAACTGATTTCACTTCGCCACAATGTGGATTCACTACGGGAAGTAAAGGAATTTTGCAGAAAGGAATCTATGAAAGGCAATCCATTCATTATTTTCAGTGACCTCTCCTGGAAGGTTGCTGTAAAATGTAATCTGTCCCTCTGTGCCCAGGGATATAGATCAAGTAACCTGCAGCATCCTAATGCAGACTTGGGTATTTTGTGGTACCCTGATGCAGGATGATGTGGAGCGTTCTGTATGCTAGAACATGTAGTTCAACAAAATCTAGGGAACCACCTGCAAATTTTTTGTAAACCTTGCTGTGGCATGATCTGCCTGCTGGAACCTTTCGTTCAGCAAAAGTTGAAAAACCACCTGCAAATTTTTGATACAGGTTGCGTTGGGATATTCTGCTTCCTGGGATTTGTAATTTCACTAGTTAACAACTTGTGGTACTCAGATACAGGCTGCTGTAGAACCTCTGCTAAATGTAACAAACGTTGTGGATCCAACTGCAGGATTCTGATATGGGATGGTGTGGAGTGATGTGGTCTGCTTGTAGGGACCCATAGCTACACAAACATGCATGACATAATTCTCTGATTTAGAGTGATATGGTGACTTCAGTTTGCTGGAATCTATAGTTCAAGAAACAATATCAATAGTACAATATGTTTATACATATAAATTCACAGATATACAACTTTTTGGTACTCCATAGGTTAGAGTGATCTAGGTGTGATGTGATCTGTCTGCTTAGGTCTCAATTTCTGCAAAAGTTAGAGAATTTTTCAAATCAAGTTTCTATGATATCCCATGCGTGCTCGGAACTATAGTTGCACAAGTTTGAGAACTACCTGTGGTAATCTGATATAGAACAAAGTATTATTTTCTTCCAAAAGGGACCTGTAGATTAACAAATGTCAGAGAACCACCTGTGGTTCTTTAATACAGGCTGATATGGTATCTTTCTGCTACTGAGACCTGTAGATCCACATATGCCGGAGTACTGGCTTTGGTACTCTGATACAGAATAATGTAGTATCTTCTTCTAAAAGGGACCTGTACATCTAGAAATGCCAGAGAACCAACCACCTGTGATACTCTGATACAAACCGATGTAGTATCTTTCTACCACTGGGACCTGTAGATCCACAAGTTTTGGAGAACCATCAGTCATACTCTGATACAGAGTAATGTAGTATTTCTCTACCACTGCGACTTGTAGATCCACAAATATTGTAGAACCACCTGTAACACTCTGGCGCAGACTGATGTGATGTGTGCTGCCTGCATGCCAGTAGTTTCACAAGGTATTGAACCATATGTTACCTATTTCTGCTGTAAAGCAAAGTGTAGTTTTACTATTTATTATTTTGCTAATATTATGTTCCTTGCAAATTTTGTGTAGGTTTTGATAGATCAGAATACATTTGTGGAATGTGTATTTTAGAGTACTATAAATTGTACTTATTATAAATTTACTTGTGGCCTTGTTGTTTACAGTTTGTTTTATAAGAACCCAAAAACATGAGTTTAATGTTTTCTCATCTGATCCGCTTCAGCTGTAAATCTGCATTGTGATATGCTCCCAAGGTGAGCTGATCTCAGATAAATTACAATTGTCTACATTGGAGATTAATGATGCTCTTACTTGTATAACATATTTGCACATACTCTCAGTAGTCTTAATATGTATGGTTATGGAAAAATATTTCAAAAGCTGGTGTGGCACAAAAATTTAGGGTATTCATACACATTTGAATCAGAAAACCCAACCCTTAAAAGATGTGATCAAAAAGCTTGAAAAATGATTCAAAAATTCTGGTCACACATTGCACAGCAGAAAAGTGGCTTTTAAGGGTGACATATGTAAGCAAATTCAGATAAGGTATAGTGGGATTTTTGTTTTACTGATTTTGTAATTGAATTATAGTGGCTGCTTGGCGTGTTCTTAATAGTAGAGAGAAATATCCAGCTACCATTGGGGAGATCACAAGTGCTTAACTGTTAATGCTGAGCCACTAAATACTTTCTAAGTTACAGATCCACACCAGATAACAAGAGCCAGTAGTTGTTCCAAATTGGTAATTAAAATACTGAAGCACAGGGGTGACAATACAGGTGGAATTTTCAGAAGGAGAGGTCACTGGTAGGAGCCCCCTTTTTTTAATGGCCAGTTTCCTGTGCTTGAGAGAAATATGTATGCTGACATGGCTATACTCACCTGCTAAAAAATGTTAGCTGTCTGTTGTGATACTGATCCAGTTAATTAAATTCCTGGCTATTGACCTGGAACAAGTGTACAGATCATGAATTCTGACTGATTTCACTTGCTGCATGCTCATTAGGGGTCACTGACTAAAAAAAACAGGAGGAGGTCAGTCATTAGGGTTTGGTCTTAGAACTGGTTTCCTTAAATCTACCCATAAAAACACTTATGAATGTCAAAACCCTTTTGGTAGGGTATATATTGTTTATTGAACCTGGTAGGTTTACACCGGTTTCGGGGATTTTTATTTCCCTTTTGTTTTCAGTTATTGTTACATACAGTTCAAAGAAATAAAACTGTTGTTAGAAGAGAAATAGGAAGGCAGGTAAGGGAATTTCAGATGTGTATTTCTGATGACCTGTACCTCTATATGTATACTACTGATTTATTGCACTTGATTTTCTATGTACGGGATTGTATTCTTTCATATATAACTTTTATTTTCTGTATCTTTTATCTTGCCTTCTAATAAAACAATATATTTTAAAAAAAACTTTTGCTTACCCATTACCTTACTCACCAGTTCTTTAATTAAGCTAAAATTAATGCAAACGTTAAACAGAAAGCACTTAAAGGCAAACTGTCATGTCACTCAATGTGTGTTAAATAACAATACTGAAAAAAGTCAGGCACCAAATGCCTTTGTGCCGGAAAAGGGTGCTGCATGCCAGGCAAAGGCTTAATACTGGCCTCGAGAGGCAAGAGTAAACTCAGACCCCTCCTTGTACTAAGCCCTATCCTTTACAGTACAGTTCAACAAGCAAATGCCAGAGATATTATTGACCACAAGCATTCTGGCATTCAAAAGTTGAATGGCTGGAGTGAGGTTTAGCGCAGGTCTAGGCTTATCATTAACTTAAAGAGTAGTTGAGGTCCTATACAAATTCTGGTGCTTGGATATAGGATCCTCCCTAGGCACAAAGCAACTGATTGCTCACAAAGTGTCTGCAAATTATCATTACTGTCAGCGTTTAGACCATGCTGAATCTTTAATCTCAATACAAGGTGCAGGTATCAAGCAAGATTAAACAACACACATTAATACAGCCCTGCAATCATTAATATTTAGATAAAATGTATTTTAACAATACCAGCACTGCAAGTTTGTGCATTTAACTTGATATCAGTATCATGCAATCCCTGTAGAACAGGGCAGAAGTGTGGAAGAAGCAGTACCATGAGCTGATCAAAAGAATGCCATCAGGTGGAAAAAGCACAGTTCCAAAGAAATTAGCTGAATACAGTGCTGTATATTCTTTTACTATCCAGCCATAGGCTGGGGCTAGGGGATTTAGAGCAAAATAGCCTCGGAGCGAGTGGGTTGAATGACACCAACCAATATACTGAAGACATTAAAGTCAAACTATAGTTCTATTTTAAAAAATACACAATCAGGCACATAGTCATTGCAGAAAGGGACAGGCAGTATCACATCTGTATTAACCATTCTTACCGGTATATTTGCCACCCAGCTGTCAAATTTTGCTGAACTGCATGTGCAGCCGGAGGAACCCTTTACACCCATGTGTATTTGCAATGTGTTTTATTAATATTAAACAATGGAAAATCTAGATTTACTGTCAGAAGATTGGTGCAAGTGAAATATTTTTATTGATCAAAAATGTATATCTTAATTTAAAGTACAAATAAAGGCTTCAATATGACAGCCTGAACAATAATACAAATTACAGTTACTATGTGATGTACAATCCTCACCAAGTAAATTCAAACTTATGCCCCTATGCCCAACTTATGCCATATGCCCAAACTTGTGCCATATGCCCCTTAACTTGTGTCTCCCAAGGTTCAGAAAAGACATTCCCGGTAATGAGCACTGGGCAGGACAAGGGGTGGCCATGACAATATCACACCCTCTGCAACAACATCTTATACCACTGCAGTACAAGCCAGTATAGCCTATAAAAGGGTGAAAACAATAAGCAGCCACACCATTACAGGAAGATGCAATAGGTGGACATTAATGGCAAACTCAAAATACAGATACAGTAATCATTAGGTGCTGTGTTACACATATAAATTAAGTAGAAGACTATAGTCCATAAATGAGTAGGTACTACATTTGACAAGGCCTGGATAAAGGCCATTTTCCTCCAACTATTTCTAAGCTGACCTTCCTAGCTCATCCATACCAGCCTTGCCCCAACATTGCATCATTTTATAATAAAACAAGTGATGTGGTATTCATAGCAACCTATCAGGTTCTTCATTTTTCTAGTTGGCAGCCCACATTTTACCCATGTCAGCTGGGAATTGATTGATTGCTGAAGCACAACATAGTTTAATAACAAAATATGCTTTAACTGATTTGTGTTTCGTTCTCTCCTATTTTAAGTATAACTCCAGGTTATTGGTAATCTCCTTCTGGAATTTTTCCAGTTCATTTTTCAGTGACCACTGTAAGAGCTCACTAGCAATATCTATTGATACTAAGTATATTTAGATACATAGGAATCTTGCTTTCATCACAACATGACTTTCCTGAGACCATGGAGTTTAGACTTAGCATAGGTTGGTATTCTAGAGCACCGAGGGGAATCACACAATGTGGGAAAAAGATACAAGTGCTGGGTTGCCATGCTTCCTGGAAAAAGGCTAATATTAGCATTGACATCATTCACCATTTTTATGAGCCATTCCAATCAAATATCTACCAGTTAGCAACCCTGTGTAACATTCTCACTGGTGTAATTACCAAAGCTTATCAGGTCATCCCTAGCAAATTCTTTCCACTGGACTAAAGTTGCTTAGTCTGACTGTAATGTATGATTCATATGATGGTCATCTACCACTTCAGTTTCCCACCTGATGTGTGTGTACGTGTTTGAATTTCCCATGTGGGCCATGAAGGCGGTAGGGTAGGAATTTCCTCTCTATTGTCTTGACTATGTTTATCAAACGCCTGCTCCGCAATACATCAGCCAAAGTGGTTACAGTCACACATTACTGTATCTTAAGTCCTTGCTTTATGGATTATGATACTTGTACTATATTCTAGTAATCTGTTTTTTGATCGCTTGCTTCAGATGTATATTTGTTGGCAGTTTCCAGGTATTCTCATGGTTACTTTATATTGCTCTCATAAGGGTCATTCCTGGGATTTTTTTTTTATTATCTATAGCATTTATGTTGCAACCACACATAGACCTCTACAAAATGGATTAATAGTGTATCACAAATAGGACTGTAGTGCCTTAACAAACAGGATTCAGAATAAAGTTTAAGCATTTAAATTTTTTTCCCAGGTAGAAGAAAATAAATGTGTGCTTATTTTAACATTAATGAAAACTTTACACTGTTTTAGTGCAACCACAATAAGTGCAATGTCCACATTAGATAAGCCTTGCTGCAATGATACAATGCCATGACACAAGTTTATCTCTAGTCATGGACCAAAAAGTCCAAACCTTATGCAGGACCACCTAAAACTTATAACTTATAAGGACCACTTATGCAGACATGCAGAGGACAACCTTACCACCCCTAAGCATCTTGAATGATACCCATTTACATTTAGGCCTTTTTAGGTAAGTGCATTTCAAACATATTACTGCAACCTAGGAGCCTAAAATGATTATGATACAATGTTTCCAACAGAATGAACCTCTGTTTAGAGGAGAGGGACACTTTGGATATTTTTTCTTGGGTGCTAGTAAACCCAGTCCTGAAGTGCTGAAAACCATGCCAGGACCCCAGCATCCTGGGTGCGGATACCATCATTATAAGGGTTAATAGAGCCATTGTATATCATTCACTGCATTCCAATCTCTTGGTCCAAGGCCACAGGGATGGGTCATATCATATAGACACAAGGCACCAACAAAAGATTAGGAGCCTAGTCATGTCTACATCAGACTGGAACTGTCTCCTTTGTAGATATATACCAAATGTATAAAAGAACAGTAAAGAGCACAAGTGCCCCACACAGCATACTCCTTCCCTCAGCTCAAAATTCCTTACATCAACACATACCAACAACAATCAAACATGTTTGCTTTTTTTCCGTATCACTTTCAATAAATATTGGTATTGTGTGATGTAAAAACACTCTCAGCTTTGCTGCAGCTCAAACGATAGACCAGTATAGGTTTCCCCTCACAATACTGGAGTGATGGGGTTGCTACTACATGTTCACTGTCTGAGTATGCAGCATACCCATTGCTGCCCATTTCTATCCTAGTTTAAGTGCAATTGTACAGAGCATTACACAGGGACCTAGTCAAAATCAGGCACTTACAATAAATTTGTTGCATAGTTAGAAAAAGTCTATCAAGTTCAACCACTAGAGAAAAAAACATAATATTATTACACAGTATTTATATAGCACCCTCATATTATGCAGTGCTGTACAAAGTCCATAGTTGTATCACCAAATGTCCCTCAAAGGGGCTCACAATCTAATGTCTCTACCATGGTCATATGTCATTTATACAGTCTAAGGTTGCTTTTTTTGGGGGGAAGCCTATACACCTCACTACATGTTTTTTGGGTTTGGTGGAAACTGGAGTACCTGGAGGAAACCCATGCAGACACTGGGAGAACCTGCAAACTCCATGAGATAGTGTCCTGGCTGAGACTTGAACCTGGGACCCAGCGGTGCAAAGGCAAGAGTGCTAACCACTGAGCCACGGTGCTGCCCCACCCTATAGACATAGATGATCCAGAGCAAGGCAAACAAACGTGGTACAATTTGTTCCAACAGGGAAACAAATTTACTTCCTGATCCCATGAGGCAATCAGATTTTCCCTGGATCAACAGTCTCTGTTGTCTTTACTTTAAAACTTTAATACCTCGTTGTATTCTGCTAATACCCACTTATATGTTTTAAATTTATTCCATACTGTTTTAATGAATACATAACCACCTTCATTAGTTTTTATTTAAATCTGGTATAATTTCAACAACACAGTTACCCAAGGTCAAGAAAAATCTTTCCGTTTTGGTACAAGCTTGTCTTTTTAAAAACAATGAGTATGAATGATTAAATCAAGTATCTGCACATTCTGATCCTGACACTAATAACCTTGCTGCTTCCAGGGGTTAAAAAACTTTATTTCCTCATTACAGTATTTAATTAGGTTCTTGTAATAGCACAGTCTGCAGTGGGAGTGCCCCAAGTTCCAGATCTTCCCATCCTGTCTAGAGTTTGTCTTTTAAGATTGACAGGATGCATGTGCTCAGTAAGTCGGATATCACCTCATAACATTAAAAAAAGGATATGGGCAGATGGAACTATATTTGGAGATTATTGTTATGACTACTACTTTTGAAATATGCCATGAAAAATGTAATTTTTCTCTTTTAAACAATAAAGTTGCTCAATTTCCATATAATATAGATAAATATATATTGGCTTCAAAGCTCCTGTTTTACTTTGGAAAGTATTCTTGATAAGCAATGACCAATAATTAATCATTTTTTTTATTTAAAAACTTAAGTAAATGCAACTTTATGTGTAAATTTGTTTTTTGGGACTGGTATTACATTTAAGATTGGATTATCATTCATATAAATTAGATAACGAGTTGATGGCCATAGTTGATAGTTGTAGAGAAGGTGATGTATTTAGTAAGTTGAATACTCCATCTCCAAGGGAATGTACTACTCTTGCAGTAACTTTATGCCAAAAGCTGACTGTGCCATGTGCCCGTATTTAGGGCTGTGTGGGCTGCACAGTACAGATCTTGGCTGCCAGGTACACTTCCAGGTACATCAAAAATAATGAGAGATATTCTCTACCACCTCTAGGGGTACTAGTAATACTGTCACGAAAATTCTTGTTCAGACACTTTCTGCTAAAGGGTGTTCCTCTTTTCCAATTGTGCCTATGACCCTGATTTATTAAAGCTCTCCAATACTGGAGAAGATACACTTTTATCAGTGAGCCTATGTGTTCCAAAAACTCTCAAATGTATCTAGTCCAGGACTGAAAACATTTGGTAACAAATAGCAAATGACTTTAGGAAAAGCATTACAGGTTTGCTGGATCACCCAGGTTTACTCATGAAAGTGAATCCTCCCCAGCCTTTGAGAGCCTTTATAAATCAGGGCCAATGTGTTATAATGCTGTCACAAGGGCTTCTGATGGAATACCAACACACATGGCAACGTCCCCTTCTGTCACCTTCAAGAAGTAAGTCCAGAGCAAAGCTGAACATACATGACAATAATTGGCTGTAAGATCAACATCACTATATCCAACAAAAGTGGAAACTAGTTATCTAAAGAAGTTAGTGAACTTTGGTTTGAAAAAAATATAATAGTCTAAAAGATTTTATAACCTTTTTTTCTGATGTTTTGCAGTTTTATATTTATGTTTGCCCACACTTTAATAAACACTCTGACATACATTCAGTTATTAATCTTAGTTTTCTGGGTACTTTCTAAATCTACATATTT
>NC_092859.1:112083379-112160467 GCF_032062135.1 Pyxicephalus adspersus
ATAGTGTAAGCAGAACATTGAGAGCCTGAGTACAGCGATACATTTGAGATTTTATGGTGGGAGAGTGTGAGTTAGGCGGTACAGTCTGCCACCTGGAATACTTTTACGTCATAAACATCAATAAAAGCTATTTTTAATGAGAGATAAAAATGTGTTACTGTGTTTTCCTGTCAGGGAGACAAGAATTGTGTTACTTGTTCGATTCCTAAACGATTTGTATCAATATGTAACTATTTTTCTGTGTACACCCACTTTAAAAGTAATTCTCTCACATTGACAACTGGCAATTTATACTCAGTAGTAAAAATAATAAAAAATGATACCATTCAAGGTTTTGTTTAGTGAAATATGATTATTACATTCAGAAATACTGAATTACCTGATCTCAATCCTAAAATCTTATTAAAATGTATCCTGTTGTAAGGACAACAATCTAGTCCTAAATATTTTCTGTTTGATAAAAATACAGATTAAGTTCCAAAAACTTAGGGCTCCCTTTATCTCCCACCATTTGAAACTCACCTGCACCCTGTAAAAAACAAAAGGATCTATTTTTAAAATAGGGAGACAGAGCCAGAAAAGAGATGTGTATTACAGTTGAAAATGCCATGGGATTAATGTTTAGACGATATGCCTAGCCTGAATTCTCAGATCTCCATCAGCATGGAAATAATAACAAATTGTAATGCACCAGTGGGCCATATCTACATTGGAAGGCTTAGGTTTGAGATTTTTGTATATATTTGGAACTGCAAGATAGTGAAACTGCATACTAAGACCCATACAACAAAAATGTTCTTCTGTTTAGCACTTATCAAAAATTCAGAAGATTAAGAATATTATCCCTGGCTAGAAGTAAAAGTAGAATTTCTTGGAGCTCTATAAATTTAACACACACCAATATCAACATTGTTTGATAATGAGTAAAAGTGATATCCGTGTTGTTGGGTATGTCCACACATTTCCTAAGAACTTACAGCACCGATCACTTTGACAGCTCTTCATCTTTGGTAAGTCAGACAGAGCACAGTTTTATAGGCCTTAGCCCTAGTCATCAAAGCAGCCATGTGAGCCGAGATTTCCATCAATGTTTCTGGCCTTTGCTTATATTAGTGATACAGCTAATTGTGCATGTGGCTGCTGTGAAATATGATGTTATATTTCTAAAACTATTCATACAGAACTGAAAGGAATTTATATTGGTTTTGTGCATTTTTTGCATTATTATAAGGGATACAAAAATTAAAAATGCAACATAAGAATAAAAAAAACTTGAACATTTTATCCAGGCACCATACCACTACTAGATTCAGCAACTAGCTTGATAACATATATCTCTTAAATGTTATAAAAGAAAAAGTGAAAGTTACAATGAGGGTTTTAGAAAGCAGATTCACTAACAATGCATGAACAAATTACAAAAACTGCAGTGGCTTACATAGGTTAAGGTAAATTAGTCTAAGTTAGGCATAATTGAATATATATATATATATATATATACGGTATAAGCAAAAGATTGATGTCTGACATAACTTGTATTGTAACTAAGCTAAGCACTTTATTCTGGATACTCCCCAGAAGCCTTTTGAACTACAACCGCTTGGAAATAGAGGCTGGAAAAAGTAACTCATTTTATCTTTGGATAATGGTGGGAATTGTAATAAAAATAACATGCCTGTGCTATCACAAATAAGGCTGGTGCAGTGTCAGACACAGATACGTCCAGCTTGACAAATTAAATGTTTCTGAAAATAATGAAAAAAAAAGCTGGATGTTATGAGATAGTTGGGAGGTTGTTAACTACACAAAGCAAGTTGATTTGCAAAATATAAAACTTTCCTGGTTCAACCTGACACCAGTAAAGAATTTTGGCTGCAATTTTCAGTTTAAAAGGAGTTTTAAAGTGTGGGAGACGGAGTAGTGTGGAGTGTTCATTAGAAGAACTTCTTGGGATAGTACACATGCTTGGTACATGCTTGACAGAACAGATCGTTAATATATATCAGTGCAGGGTATGACGTACAACACAAGTACAAGGTACAAATCCAGTTGTTAAACAGGTGAATTCTGATTGCTATGAATGTTTTTTTTTCATTCAAGTTACCAGTATGTTTTTGGGATGTTGGAGGAAACCCATATAGACATGAAAAGAACAAATTTCATTCTTAGTGTCCTGGCGGAGATATGAGCTCAGGAACCAGGGGCGTAGCTATCACCACATCCAGGGGACTCACAGAGCAAGAAAACCGGGCATGGAGTAGGTAAAAGCCTTGGCTGAGGGGTCAGGTGAGAGAAGCCAGTGCCCCATGAGCCAGAGGATAGTGATTGGAGCATGACCCAACATGTGAGATAAGCCGTAGGGTTTGGGTTTCATAGAGAGTTCAGATAGGGGTTTAGGTTACAGTATTTGTGTTAGTTTGTAGTTACTGTGTATTGATTGAATGTGTGTATGAATGTTTAGTCTTTGTGTTTCAGTGAGTGTAGATACATAACTATGTTAGCGGAGATAGCGGAGGCCCTGAAGATGGGGTCCGCTGGTTGCTGCATTTCCCCACACTTTCCTGGAGTGGCTCACTGATTACAAGTTACACCCCTGCTGAAACCTGGGACCTTATTGCTGCAAGGTCAGATTGGTAGGCCATAGAGCCATCATTATACCGTGATTTGTTGAGTTATCCCATAAGTATACTCGTTTTTACTTAACATAAGGCATACTAAAGTATGGTGCATTGTTCTCAGCTATATCTCCTTTAGCTTGACAGTCCATCTTTTGGAGTCCATATCCTTTGGCTTTCTTCCTCTATCTGTCTATCATTTTGCCTACTTTACAGACCTGTAAAAAGAAGTATATTGTGGTTTACATGTTACTAAACTCTAATGTATCACGTGTGGTATTAGGAAAAAGTGAAAGAAATCATGGGAATGTGTGTAATACCCTACTTTCTGAATATAAATTCTTCATTCACTATCGGTGCGTCCTTTGCCTACATACTCTGTGATAAAAGGTGAACTCTTTCCCATCTCAGAACATAGGGAGGTGTGCTATGTAGTGATATGAACCTCTCATCACTTCAAACATACAATTATGAGAAATTAAAAAAAGAATCTTTTACAAGATGGGAACTCAGGTGGACTTCACTCTTCACCCAGCTGCAGCATTGTAAATCAAGTTTTCTATGAAGGACTCCTGTTTTCCCATGTAATAGAGTCTGCTTATTTTTTCCCTGATGCAAAGTGGCTGTTATCTCAGCATTTATGTATGCATGAACTTGATAGTGAGTTTATGCTGTTGATGAAGTAAAAGGAAATACTCATTCATCATGGGAATGACTGAATAATGCATTTTACTTCCATGTGTCATTTATTAAAACAATGTACTATTACATCCGGATTCAATAAAATCCTGCAAACTTTGAGCGTTGTACATTAGCTTAATATGTGCTGTTTCTTGCTTTCTCTTTTTCTCATTATTAAACAACTTGACAATCTCTGCAATCTTAAACAACACAGCAATCTATAGCGCCTACTAATGAAAAAGGCTTTTTAAAGAATGAATTAGAGTCCGTCTTGTATATCTATTTATCAACAAACTAACTTTCATTGTCTATATCAGTTTGAGACAGAACAATGCCATCTTTTGCCATCTTGGAACAGCACACTATAGATAATAGGGTCTGTTTTCTCATATGCCAGCACATTCGTTCACAAGGTAGGGTCCAAGGCATAGAATCCATTCAATGGGGCTCTTTCAGACAGCAAAACAAGAAATCATTTACTGCCAATTTTAAGTGTTAGTGTTGATTTTAGATCTGTTTAAAGGCAAACTGTGGTTGAAAATGAAAACCAATAAAATGAAAATAAAAAAGCATATAGAATGCACAGACAACTCACTCAATACTACAGTATTTTACCCAGACATGCTGTTCCCAAGTATACCCACCCGTGCTGCCTTCTCATACATCATGACATTTGCACAAAATATTGAACAGGTATAAAAACCAAGAAAACAATCTATGGCTAAATCTATATAACCTATGTTCATGTTCAAGTTTTGTTCCACTTTTATTACTGAAGAAAGCAGTGGTATATTACTCTCTACTTTCTAGTACTTATTCTAGTACTTATTAAATAATTTCTATAATTTATAGTATTTAACACAGTACACATTTTAATTGGATGCATATTTTTTTTTTATTTTGCATTTGATTCCTTTTTACTCCTGAAAGAGATAAACGGTGATAAATGAATGTTAAGTATCTAGGAAAGGAAGGGGTACAGTCTTGATGATAAAGTCACTATTCTAAATGGTCATGTGATGTGCTGCCATTGTCTAATAGTGTGACACAATGTGCTACTCTGCTCCAGAATGTCTCTGTCAGCTTCCGTGTTGCCCCTTAATTGTCCAGTTACTCCCATCCTGGCTCTGTCTTCACTTAGCGTGTATTTATTCTCTGTATATATGTATTGCGGGTGTAGCCGCCAATAGAAAGTTGAAGGCATATTTGTGTTTCAAGTTAATTTAGGTTTCAGTTCCTGTTGTACCCATACTCCACACACTTATTTATTTCCACCTTCTTTTGTTAGCAATTAAAAATTAAAAGGGAGAAATAAGACAATAAAAGAACATTAGTAAAGTGTAATTAGTAAAATATCCTACCCAATACAGAATCTTGGTATGCAATATTGGCATAGTATCCAGAGAATATAAAACATAATTGATTATGATTCAGAATAAATATGAAAAGGTAAGATTTTAGAAAAGAAAGAAAGAAAAGCCAAGAAACAGAAAGAACTTGGGACAGGGGGGGTCTGTCAACATGATTAACAAAATATGGGAGAAGATACTAGGCATGGTGTCTAACAGAAAAAAAAACAAGATGTAGAAAAAATCTATATAATGGTAGCAGGAAAAAAAGAAGAAACAAAGATCCGTATAACTGATAAATACAGAACATTTTTAAAACGTATTAACTAAGCCGGGTACTTTACTGTCACTGTTACTTACAGAACACATTGATTTCTAATAATACAGTATTTTTGTACATATATGCATGACTGTTTATACAGATATCAAGAAAATCCATCTAAAGAAGGAAAACCAGTGGTTGAAATGGAGCTTAAATTTTAATCAGAGAGAACTATGATCACTTGAAATATAAGTCATTAGGCTCAGTTTATACATTGCCTGTACCAATCATATTTTCAGTTATTAATAATAAACTTTATATTATATAGTGCCAACCTATTAAGCAGTTCTGTACAATAAATAGGGGTTTCAGATGTTAAACCAGTATTCTTGACAAGTCAAAGACAAGAGAAGAGAAGAGGACCTTGCCCCATTCAGTTTACAATCAGTTACCTGACTCTTTTTTTAGCTTCTGCTGAACATTATTGCTGAATATATTAGCCATTATGGCAAATAATGATTACTATAGCTTAGTGAACAAAGTCTAATGCCTGAAATTCATTTTTTCTTCTATAGCTAGGTCATAGTGGACAGATGAGTCTAGTGTTGCCTGAGATTTTGCTTTTTGAAGTGTCTACTTCTTTATTTGGTGAAGTGTAGATTGTCAGGTCCCAAGAGAACTCTGGACACCAGTGAATTCCACTGTACATTCCAAATATTCCTGTGCTTTTGTTCACCTTTTGCTCCCACTTCTGGAAGATTATTTTTACAACATATCCAGGAAATGAATTCAGTTTGTCCCCTCCCTTTGGCAGACTCTCTTTAATTGTATAAAGAGTCAGCCATGCACAAAATAAGATTGAGGACCTGCCCACTGTGAACAAACACAGAGATTTTATCCCGGATACAACTTTTTAACCTTGTCTGTCACCTATTAATGGAAATCTCTTATGACCTACAGTTCAGGGAGAATCTGAAAGCAATTTTAAAATCATTGTTAAAAATGATTATTCTTTTTAAAATTAGAGTCCACAGCTAAGTGATCAAAACTACTTTAACCCAATATTACATTGTGTCAAGCAATAGGAACAAAACACATTTATTTTGATATCATGTGTTTTAATATAATAAATATAAATATAATAAATATATTATTAAAATAGCTAAGATCTCCCAAATAAATGTATTATTGCTGCCCGTACCCCTGTTGGGGAGGATTCCTCTCAATTCCTTTGTCACAGGGCCAGGAAATGAAGATAATTTCCTGATAGGTAAGGCAGCAGTAAAAAGCTAACTGCTATTTATTACTATGAATTGTTTTAATCACTTTTATTTTATTTTTTTTTTTCTTAGATTTAAGAATCTTTAATAAAGTGAATTGTCAGGTTTATAAAATATATCCTTAAACATTTACATATAAATCATGCAAGTTTTTGGCCATGATGGAGGATGGGTGAGCACAACTGACTCTGAATTTAAAAAACAATTGAAAAACATTTTATTAGGATCAGTCTGCTGTCCAATGTCCATAGAACTCAAGTACAAGTGCAAGTACACAAGTACAGCTTAAACCATCTAAATGAAATGACAATCATCTATATCTATAAATACATTAAAATTACCCTGTCACCACAAGTTTGCTTTTACCCTATAGCCCACCTGCAAGAAGTGTGAACATACTTACCTAACATCCTAAGATAATGTTACCTCCATTGGGCTGTTTCCTTCAATGCAGTATGAAGTTGTATGATAATTATTATATTTTTACTGATAAAACACCATTATCTTCTATACAAAGTACCCTAGAGACAATAATGGATAACAATGCATGAACAATACGTGAGCAAAAATGTCCAACAATACCAGTTAAAAATATCATCCAACAATGCAGTTATATGCTTAGGCAGAACTATTTCAGTAAAGACAATAGGGGAGCCTGGCCTTACAAGCTTGCAATTTAGAGGAGAGAGGGCTGTATACACTAGTTATTGTCTTATATAGTAATTATCTTGCTAAAGATTTTGATCAATAAGGTTTTTGGAGTAGTGAACATCTTTTGTTCTATAGAGCCCCAGTGGAATTCACTTCCTCTCTGCCCTTTTCGTCAGGAAGCTGTTTGATGACATAAGGGAGCTGATTTCTATGGGGCATGTTACCTATTTTAGTGAAACAATATCCGTTTTAGATAATACACACCCAGGTTCCCACTAGTGTCTATAAGTCACTTTTAGATGTTTCTCTTCTGACACCACTTCTGCTGCACCATGACTTAACCTTTTACTGAAACAATGGGGTATAGATAACTAGATGTGTATTTTTAGACATACAAGCTACATGTATTGGCCTAGATTTGAAAAGCTGAGCTGTCTGTACTTTTCATACCTACAATGAGAAATTTGTATTTGACTGTGACCATAATTGTAAAGCTAACACCCTATTTGTGTCACTCTATTTCACGTTTGTATGTTTATTGACTCGTTACTGCTTTCCAAGGAATCCTTTATAGAGTAAAATATCAAAACAAGGTAATTTGTTTTATATATTTAGCTAACTAAACTTTTAGACCACAATAAGCAGAGTTCTCATTCTAAGTACCGTATTTCCCTATGTATAAGACGCTCCCATGTATATTGAGGCACCTTGATTTTGGGACCCGAAATTTGGAAAAAAATAATTTTATTACATAAAGTTATTGAAGTCAAGTTTTTTTCATCATAGAATCCATACAACTCCTCATCACTGTCAAAACTCTTATCCAAATATTAGTTCTTTAGCTTGTCCTCATCTGTGTCTGATGATGAATACCTGTCTTCATATATTGCCTCATCCTCAGTTCCATCTATGGCATGTGAAATGCCACACTACTTAAATGACTTGACAACGATCTCAATCTTCATTGTATCCGAGAAGCTTTTCACCCAGGTACAAACTTTTCCTATAGTTGGTTTCTTCGCTCTGCCTGCTGGTGTCAAATTGTCCCCAGAAGACTTCATCCATTGGTTCCAAGCGCGAAAAAACGGGAAATGCAATTAAAAAGAATCTACTACCATTGTAAAAGACCCTGTTTTTAGACCCCAAATTTTTTTCAAACAACGTGTGTCATATACATGGGGAAATACAGTATATGATATATTTGTGTATATTATAAAGTTATTGTTTATTTGCTAATTTTTCAAGAACCCCCTGACAAATTCTGAAAGAACCTTACTGGGGGACAACAACTGGGAGTTTCCAAGAAGAGCTGTCTGTGTTGGACTAGAACAAATATTACAACCCTTGTTAGCTTTTTTTGGCTTCCTGGTGGTGTATTTTTTATCACTAGGATAGGAAGTAAAATATCCTCAATGGAACATGTGAAGTATATCAGTGTATCAGTAGTGTATTAGGTAAACTCTTACCTAACTAATCAAAAGTCAAAAAGAAAAGTTACAGACCCAAGATTTGGTTTGTATGCTACTCTAAGTACAGATAAAATTATCTCTGGTGTCATACTACTGGTTCTGAAAAGATGCATTGACTGAATACCAATGTAAGCACCAGCAAATGGGAGGCCAATCACCCAAAGCTTAGGAAACCCCTTACAACCTCAGGAGGAACCCTAGTGTTCCACAAGACCCTAGTTGAGAATGGTGGGGTTAGTTGTTAGGTCTACTTTACTGTTTGGAACACTTGCGTAAACTGTTACTTGTACTTGTCTTTTATCTCAAAAGCCCTGCCCTGAAGACCAATATACTATAATAATAGTATTTTTCCTGCATTGTGCTCTGTAAGCCTGCTGGATGTAGGAGGACATCTATTACTGAATGGGAAACACTTCTGTAGTCAATGGATAGCTATAAAAATAATGTTTATTATTATTAACAATAATAATATTAAAATGAATAAAAATGCTTTTTTAGTCACTAGCTGAGTGTTGACTACTATCAGCTAAGAAAGGTTAAAGCTTGCACAATGTACATATTAAAGCCATCTATACCAACAAATTGTCAATTTATAATTACTATTAATAAACATTTTAGCATTCATTTACCTGTTATATATTATTTTTAGATGCAAAAATGTTGTTTTTCTGTTCTTCATTTGCCATTTGTTCGTATGTTTTTAATCCTGTGTTCACCATTGAAAAGGATTTACCGGAACACACAAATGCTCTGTTAGAGTTCAATTGTGAGTCATATGAAGAAAGACAAGCTTTAGCCGCCTGAAACATTGCTGGGTTAAAGGATTTTTCTCCTGTGTTCAGCAGGCTCCGTATATATCCTTTACAAGGGGAAAAGGGGGGCATCGTCACAATCTTATTACTGAGCTCATTAGATATTTTAAGCAAATATAAAGCTGTGATTGTTCTGCTTCTTATGAAGGAAGAGGATTGAGTCAGTGAAAGAGAAAGAAAATAGTGAACCCATAAAAATACAGGGAAGACTAATCCTATTCTTAAAGAATAACACAAAACTTCCCATAGTGACAGAAGCAATCTAGATCCATGGACCCAATAAACACTATATGTAAAGTTCTTTATAGTGTCTAGTAGAGTAGGGATTTCTGTGGCACTTACAAAATATGTGTAAATTGACAACTATAATGTGACGCTTAATTGCTGCAGATATAAATCTAGTTGATTTGTTTGACTTACTTTAGGAAACTAAGTGGCAATATCAGACACACGTTATTAAGCACATCTGGTTTAAAGTACACCAGGCAGGAGTGAGATATGGGAGCTGCAATGAGTGATCACCTCCTGAAAATACTTGTTGGCTGGCTATATCTGGAACGCTACTTTTTAGTTGCAAAGTATATTTAGTTGCAAAGAAAATGGAAGTAGGAGAAAACAGTAAATTCTTCATTGTTATACTTTTTTTTGTGTCAATGGGCCTGATTTATTAAAGCTCTTCAGGACTGGAGAAGATACACTTTCATCAGTAAAGCTGGGTGATCAAGCAAACATGGATTAGGCCCAGGATTAAAAACATTGGCTAACAGATAGCAAATTTCTTTTAGTGAATCTATTCCAGGTTTTCTGGATCACCCAGCTTCACTTAGAAAGTGTATCGTCTCCAGCCTTGGAGAGCTTTAATAAATCAGGCCCAATGAAAACTTTTTTTTTTACCCCTTAAGTGGGTAAAGAGACCTCACTGAGAGGGTTAATTGCATTGTAAATTCTTACTAGGACATGATAGAACTTTACTTCTATTTTACCTTACTTCTGCAGCTGCCATTCTTTTCTGTACTGCCCAATGCCCAAGTTTGTGGACAGGGCCTTGACATTATACCGTAGAGTGCAAGGGTCATAGGATTCCTCTAAAGAGGGTGACTTTAGCTGGCATGGCTGCATAGGGCAAGTCTAGTAAAGCAGAAAGAGAATTCTGGCAGCTGCAGGAGAAGAAAAAACAAAAAAAAAGCTGAAAAAAAGTTTTACTCTCCCCTACCATCCTCTAGATAAACAAGCTATTATTCTTGCAGCATGGGGAGGACCTACTGCTAGGGGTAAAACATTAATTCCCAAAGTTCTGCTTAAAGCCAAAGCATCATTATGACAGCCAGGCAATTAGTATATTCAATGGGAGAGCCCAGCAGTAGTAGCCACACATTTTTGTAGTGACAGGTTTCACTGATGGATGTGACTTGTGCCTCTGTGAGGGAAATTAAAGCTTCCACGGAAATATTACATTAATACAAGATCATGGATCAGAAACTGTAGCTCCCATTATCTGCAGCTAAATGTATGGCTAAAATTAAATTTTATCTGTGAAAAATATAAGCATTTAAAAGGTCATGCTTGTTATTTTTATTGGAAGCATGGCATAGAAAGGCGTACTGATTGCTTCTTCTGAATACTCAATACAGCATGCTTAACCTAAGTACAGAAGTGTATGGAGTGTATAGGCAGAGAATATGTTTTAATACAATTGATTCCTATTCCTTCTACATGTTGTACAAAAAAACATACATGCCAACTCTGACTTGTAGAAAGTGTAAAATATAATAAAATATAAAAATTTAAATATATTAAAAATATATTATATATTATATATTATTAATATATATTAAATATATTTAAATATAATAAAATGATATTTGGGGGAGAACTTTGCTCTTAATTTAAAATGCTCAAAAAAAATATAATTCTTTT
Source organism: Pyxicephalus adspersus (assembly GCF_032062135.1). Taxonomy (NCBI): domain Eukaryota; kingdom Metazoa; phylum Chordata; class Amphibia; order Anura; family Pyxicephalidae; genus Pyxicephalus; species Pyxicephalus adspersus. The sequence goes on from NC_092859.1 coordinate 112,094,416, forward strand.
TTTTACAAAGAATTAGAATTGATGACAACCTTTTCCCAATTTTTTAATCTAAGTTTTATGTAAAAAGGTGTAAGAATATATAATTGTCAATGTTGTATATATGTATAAACCTAGATTTTATCCCCTAAAATATGCCATTGGAAAAAAGAATCTTGGTTTATACTTAAGCTGCGTACACACTTCCAATTTTTATCGTTGGTAAACGAACGACGAACAATCCTGCACGATATCTGCGAACGATCGTATGGCACCGATCCAGTACATACAGATAACGACACGATCGTTCAAAGATATTGTACACACGATAGATGCGATCGTTTGAACGATACAGGAAGTGACGTGCACCACAGGAAGTGAGCGAACGTTCGTTCACCGCGCATGCTCAGACCATGGACGATCACTGAACGACCGTACACACGATAGATGGTCAACGATCGTCGTCCAATCCGATCCGCCGGTCCGGTCGTTCATTTCCAACGACTATCCTCGTTCCTCGGCATCGTTGGTTACTTTTTTTACGAACGATTTTTGGCCAATCGGTCGTTCGTCGTTCATTTCCAACGATAAAAATTGGAAGTGTGTATGCAGCTTTAGTCACATCAGTAGGTGTCCACAAGTGTATAACAAACTCTTGTCATTGTAGAAAAGAGACATGAGACATAAGCTTGTTACACATTTCACATGAGGATACAGTGCCATCTACTGGTGGCCAACTATAATCCACACAAGATTATTTAAGAGCAGTGACCCATCATAACCAACTCCCAAGTACCAAAGAATTTGCAAGTCATTACAAGTGCTTATGCTGCTTGAAAACTGAATATTGTTCTGGTGTTAAAACCTTTGTTTGCCTGATACATGCAAACAATGCTAAAGTTGGTCATTGTATTCAATGGCCCGCTATATGATTTCTATTAGTCTGTCTGCATTGGGTGCCCCTCTATCTGATATCCCAGCTTTCATTGTTTAATTCGATTTTTGCTCATTTTCCAAGTCTGTGGTATCCTAACTAAGCACAATCAGGTAATCAAAAACTATTAATTTCTATCAGCTCTTTACAATCATTATTCCAGCTTTTTTCTATATCAACTCATAATATGAAGCTGTGCAATTGAGCATCACACTTCTCAGGCTCGGGGCTGATATTGGATAAAAATCTGGCATGTGTACAGCGCTCGCTGTCCATTGTTTCGTCGGCCGTCCTGGCGGATCCACCGACGAGGAACGATCATAATGGAAGTGAAGGGCACAGCTGGGTGCTGCTCTGTCGTTTTCCCCCTCCCCTCTCCATAGAGCAAAACAGTGCTGTATGTACAAGGATGTACAAGGATTGTGAAAGATCATTTCCAACGACAATTATTGCATGTGTGTACCCAGCCTAAAAAGCAAAAAAAGAAAATGAAAATGAACTAAGCCTTCTGGAGGAGTAAATAAAGGTTACTGACGACAGAGAGCAAAATAAAACTTTAGCTTTAGTAAAAATCTTTACTTTTTCCCATAGTATCTAAAGTAAAGTACTGGGGAGACTTATAGTTAGACGTCATGGAAAACATTTTCAAAAGACAAACTTTGTAACAAACTGGATCTCAAAAAGCACATAGATGCTCTAAAGCAGCTATTCACAACCAGGATTCTGTAAATCGTAAAGTAGGGTTTCTCCAGAAGTTGCCAAGAGTTCCTTGAGCTTTGGCTGACTGTCCCTCCATCTGATGGTACCCACAGTTTGGGTTCTAAAGCCACTTGGCAGGGCCACCAGCATGACTTCAGTGATCTTTTTACCTGTTTACAAGGATTACATTTGGACCACCAATTAAGAAAGACATTCTTTACACAGACCATAAAAGGGGCATTTTTCCAATGAATATATTTTAGTAAGGGTACTTTAGGGTATAGAGGTTGAAAAGGGCTAGTATAGGGTCAGAACCATAAGTACCATAACCAAATACATAGTGAGGAAATAAGTTAAACTGTTAACACAAAATATCACACATTCATGTGAAACCAATTACATATGTGTAAATATTAATAAACTACATGGAAAGGCTGGTAAACATTGATTCTGGTTTCATATATACTCAAATACTAACCAAGATTTGTTTTCCCTCAAAATGGTACTAGTCAGAGACAAGAGACGTGGGTTTATTAAACACTTAAATCTAGTGCTCTATCTACTCATGGACAACAATTATGCTCAATAGATCATTTAAGAGCAAGTGACCCTCCTAGATTGTAAGCTCTTCGGGGAACGGTCCTCTCCTCCTGTGTCACTGTCTGTATTTGTCTGTCATTTGCAACCCCTAGTTAATGTACAGCGCTGTGTAGTATGTTGGCGCTATAAAAATCCTGTTTATTATTAATAATACCCAATTCAAACGTATACAATTCCTTTCCCAAAAAAGGGAAAAAAGATATTGTTTTTACATCTAAATGAATGTTTTAAAAATAACATACTAAATAATGATACATATTTATTTACGCTAATTATAGGCATTTCTGCTGATTACTGTTCTGAATGTTAGCAATAATAGTTGCATTTTGTAACCTAGGTTTATACTCCAGTCAAAACAGGTTATCCATGTTCTCAAATAAAACTAAGTATCTTGGTTTAGATTTGGATCAGTTTATATTTTAGTATATATAGTAAGTCCTGAGCAAAATCATCATTCTGACTGGGTAACTGAAGCAGACCCACAGAGGTTCACTACAAGGTGCAGCTGTCATGGTGAGGTTTGTGCATTTAAGCTTCAGGCCCAATTAACATCAAAATAAAAGATTAAGTTAGAGAGCTATTATATGGAAAACCTCAATTTTCAAAGGCCTGATGTTGCTCTCCTACTATATAGTATATATAGTAGTAGTGTATACTATCTGTATTTTTATCACCACCATCTATTATTATGGAGGACTGGGTGTTCAGATAAGAAGATAGATGGTTCTCTTTCCTCAATCAAACCAGTTTGTTGTTTTTATGCTGCAAGAACAGATGTCAGTGAATTGATTTACACAGCAGAAGTTTTCACTATTCCTGGTCTGTGACATTTCCTTTATTTTTGCATTAGAATTAACCTTGTGAAAAAATTAACAATGGCAAGTTACATTGTTTTTTCTTACTGACCCAGGGGACATTAAGGTACAAAAAAATTCAACATGGAACCTGCAAATGTCCTGTATAAATATTTAGAGTCTCAGTCACAATGCAGTTTTCTTGAGATCTGGGCTTTTGCCAGTTTACAGAAATGGATGCGGATTTCCTCACTTAAAGAAACATCTGTGAACACCACAAACTTCTAACATGAAACTATTCTCTGCACAACTTGTTGTTACTATATGGTAGTATTACAGGGCAAAAATTTGATAGGACTTTGCAAAGTGCAATAGTGATGTGGCAAAAGCAAGCAAGAGTTCATCAAGTGAGTACCCCAGGCCCAAAATACAGGGTAAAGGCCTGTCTCTTAGGACTGTTTTCAACCTCCACATAAGAGCCAAACTCATTTCTTGGGATTATACATACTCTACTCTGAGTATGTCCTCCTTCAAATACTGGCTAGGTGTTAACATTGCTCAATATATACACGTGTTACATCCACAGCACAGGAATTTGACCTTTAGGGTAAGGACCTTAAGAAGAGATCTCCAAGGGTTCTAAAGGTTTTAGAAAGCTTTCGGGTGATTTATGGCAAGTCTTAAGAATTATCAGTTTATTTTATCCTACTTAGAATAAACAATCAATTGTAGATTTAACTATTCTGATTACTAAATGCTCTATTTGGAGGAGGGGGAATGGAAATCTTCTCCAGCACTAAAATATTTTTAGGAAATCAGTGGCATACGCTGAATAAAAATATTACCAAGGGCTCTATTTAAAAAACAGAGAATCAGACATTCCCTCTTGTGAATCTTTCAGGTCCATTTGTTTCAATGGCAGTAAATGATCACCACTAGGAAATGTCAAATTCCCTGTTATAAATAAAGCCCTAAAAGTTCTTCCAGAATCCTTCACCAAGGGATGTCAGTGGTGATATTTTATGCTCCACAGACATTGAGAACCTTGTGTGATCTATTTAAAAATACCTTGCCTTCCGGGAGCTAACACCTCCATTCCCAAGGAGATATTAACAACGTTCCATAATTATTATGCAGAACTATACAACATTCAATCCTCACCACACCATCCTTCTTCCCTCCAGGACTATATAGCCTCTACAGCATTGCCAGAATTAGCCCCAGAGGTAATAACTAGCCTGGAATCTGCGTTCACGGAAGCAGAGGTGACTGCAGTTATTAAAAATACCCCAGCAGGCAAGAGTCCAGGACCTGATGGGTTCACACCCAAATTTTATAAATTACATGTCGAAACCCTGGTACCATTCATGACTAGGGTGTTCTCCTCTATATCAGGGGATAGTTCCCTCCCTACTCAAAGTCTAGAAGCACACATTACTGTTCTCCCTAAGCCAGGCAAGGACCACTCCATTTGTTCTAATTATAGACCAATTTCCTTAATCAATGTAGATGCCAAACTTTTCTCCAAGTTGATAGCCAACCGTCTAGCCCGTTACTTGCCAAACCTGATTCATACAGATCAAGTGGGTTTCATTTATGGGAGAGAGGCCAGAGATAATACTATCAAAACCCTACTACTTACTCACGCGGCCAAAATGTCTGGGACTCAGATATGTCTGTTATCGGTAGACGCTGAAAAAGCGTTTGATAGAGTTAGCTGGGCTTTTATGTATCAGGCGTTACGCCAGATTGGCCTAGGCCCATTGATGATGGCCAGAATAGCCGCACTGTACTCTGCCCCCACAGCCCGGGTTAGGGTCAATGGAGGCCTGTCGACTCCGTTTCCTATTGGTAATGGCACTAGACAGGGTTGCCCACTATCACCCCTTCTATACGCCATAGTAATGGAACACTTGGCAGTGGCGCTGAGACAAAATGAACATATCCAGGGGATAAAGACGACAGATGAACTCCATTTTAAGTTGTCCCTGTTTGCTGATGATCTCTTAATGTATATCTCATCTCCACAGCTATCTATCCCAGCGATTTTGCAGGAGTTTGAGAGATTTGGGATGTTGAGTAATTTTAAAGTGAACTTCGACAAATCTGAGATACTAAATTATTTAGGCAAAATACAAAGGTTATGTAGGCAGTTCCTGTGGTCCTCGAGGCGCCCTAGAATAGCTCTTAGGTATCTTATCAAACCTAAACCCATGGGCGGGGCGGGAGTCCCTGATATTAGAGGCTATTACAGGGCGACGATGCTGACTCGGGTGGTTGACTGGTTTCATAACAGGGACCGTAAGAACTGGGTCGTATTGGAAAATATTTTATCCCCAGTCGATCTTCACTCCTTATTGTGGATAGACAGGACCCGACTCCATGTCCCTCAATCGCTACCAAGGGTTACACTTGATCTTTTAAAGGAGTGGGACACCCTGACTAGGAGGGGACTAGTGTCCTCTAAAATAGGACCCATGACCCCCCTGTTTGACAACCCCTCATTTGCACCGGCAATGAATGTGACCCAGTTTTTATCCTGGACGGTTGAGGATCATAGGCAGATCTGTAGTATACTTCAGGACGGGAGGGTCCCACCCCTCTCCTCCTTGGACGCCGGGGTGCAGCAGTTGCCGAACGTTTGGTATTTTCAATTGTCCTCTTTTGTAACGCAATTTTTACACTCCTATACCATACAAAGGAGTTTAACGGCATTTGAATCTTTACTCCGCTCTAAAAATAGACCGATACATGTTATTTCCCAGGTCTACGAGATATTGCTTGGAATTTATGCACATAAAGCCCCTCTATACATGAGATGTTGGGAGCTAGACCTGGGGATGGTTATTTCCCCATTGGATTGGGAAAAGGCGTTCATTATGACCCATAGAATGGCCCTCCAAAAAATACAACATATGGAGAGATTAATAGCTGAAGACGAGGATAAGCTGGAGCAATACAAAATGACATGGTCGACTTGGGATTGGTTCAAAGAATCGCCTCAGTCCAGACCACTTTGGCAATAATGTAGTGGAATGCATGGGAATTGAAACCCCTGTTATGCTTGAGGGCTTCTTTAATACTACGAGAGTCTGTTCAGGTGAAAGGCCAGTCGGTTACTTACCCCCCCCCCCCCCCCGCTCCTTTCCCCATCCCCTTCCTGTTTTTGGGCTAACTGTTTTATTTTAATATATGGTTAGGATTATATGCAGACATTCCCGGTGGCTACCGGAGTTGGGTTGGAGGACAGCTGAGCTGCTCTCAAGCGTTACTATATTATTGATGTCCTAAAGTTTGAATGGGCTCGAGTTTAGATAATACTAATGTTTGTTACTGGATGTTCACCCCCTGTGATATTCTTTCTACCTACTTTGCTCCATTCTGTTTTCTACACAGGTGACTCCATTTTATTCTCAGTATTGTTATTCTAATATTGCACTGATATTATAAAATGTCACTTTTTGTACCTGGAACTGTGTAATTTCAGGCCATGTGGCCTTATGTCTTTGTATGTGCCATTTTATGTATGAGCCTTGTTTTGTAATTATTACAACAATAAAAACGGATTGCAACAAAAATACCTTGCCTGATATATCTAGCCTTGATTGAGTTGGTATTATATATAGCAATATTTGTAGTTTTTAGAATACAGGCAAGTAAGATTTTTTGTAAATCTGGAACACTGCTATTTGCTGGTTGCTCTGCACAGGCTTTACAGTCATTTTTACAGCTAATCTCATGGCACACAGTCAAGTTAGGAATAATTAGTTTTTATATTGTTTGCAAGAGTATTTAACAGCATTGACTTTGACTTCCTACTTTATAGCTTTTGTTTATATTCACATTTGTCGGTTTTCTGCCTTTTCAGGAAAACATTAGTCTCTTTTGGTAGACACTTTGCCCTGCTCATTATGTAGCTTGGACATGCAAATGTATAAAATAATGTCGGCTATATTACTGAGAATATGATTAGAAAATGTATCCAACAATAAACATAATTACAAATCTTGCAACTAATAACAAGCCAGGTAAGCTAATGGAACTGAAGAGTAATGCTTTTAAACTGCCTGAAAGCTGAACTTAAAAGCAATTTTAAATGTATCATTACAGTGGGGCTGAACCTGCAGGGTAAGAGTTAAATCTTCGCTTCTGTAGTAAATCTAAAAAGCACCTATAGTACCTTTTCCCTGCAACAGCCAGTTTCAGGGGACCGGGTAGTAGAAGAAGTAAGTAAAACTGCCTTTTAATGGTAGCCTAGACCATAAACATTACCATTTAGCTTCTGTAGTGCAGGACGATCCCACTGCAAGGTTAACTTCAAATTTTCCTTTCTGGTCAGCTTTAATAACCTAATGTCAATTTGTATGTGAACCCTAACAATGAACTTCAATATTTTGCTCTGTTTTTAAAATTTGGTCTGTTTTTGATCTCTCTGTGTTGTGGTATATCTTTTTGTTAAGTGGACAAATAAACTGATCCGGAGAGAAATCTTGTTGGGTGATAATATTCTGTCTGCTGCACTGCTATCAGTTATATTGTTCAGAGGATACAGGACCTCAACCATTTATTTTATAGTTTATTTTATTTCAGATTGAGGTTCCTGTAATTCTGTACTGTTTCTGGTATTGTGATACAGTAAATGCATCAGTGCTTGTGTTACTGGTAGAACCATCAAATGAAAAAAAAGGGGAAAAAAAGCCTGAGAAAAAGAAAACTAATACAGCAACCCCACCCAAGGACTGATTAGCACCAATATATACAATTGTTGCTTTTATGTGTGGATACACTTTTAATGTAGTCTTAGTATACCACTACAGAAAGTAAATAAAGGTACCCCAGGATGAAAAGGAGTTTCCCACGGTTTGCACCAGTTGTGGTTAGTGTTCTCCATATTAGGACACTCCAGGCTTACCATCATAAACCTGTCAATGCTCTGAGCTAGTGAACACTCTCTGACCTCTCCACACAGGCTTGATGTGGGTTCCTCTTTAACCAAACTGAGCCTTAATGTTTTATAAATGGTCGGTATATTTGAGTATAGGCTGCACAGGTACCCTGTTTCCTTGAAAATAAGTTAATGTCTTATATTAATTTTTGCTCCAAAAAATGTACTAGGGCTTATTTTCAGGGGATGTTTAATGATTTCATGAACAACAATCGACATTTAGTCTTGAACACAAAATCAACATTTATTCAAATATAGTCATGTCATCATATTCTGAAACATCATTTTAACTCCCCAAACCCTGAAATCCATCATGAACTTCTTGTGATTCTATTTCCTTTACATGTGAGTGGTCAGCTGTATAGGTCACTTATATTATATAACTTTTACACTGTTAGCATTGTTTGTGCTGTAATTGATTAATATTACAAATTAAAGGGGACTGCTCAGCTTGAAGGTTCAGTAGTAGTTATTGGTGTCATGCTGATCCTGGCCTCACTTACAGCAGAACTAAGTTCCCAGCAGAACTAAGTGCCCAGGTTCTATCTAAAACTAAGTTTTAGATAGAACCTGGGCACTATTTAATATACTTTTTTATGAACTGTAGCTTACTTTTGGGGTAGAGCTTAAATTTTGGGCATCCTTTAAAATTACGGAAAAATCATGCTAGGGCTTATGTTCGAGGTAGGTCTTATTTTCGGGGGAAGGGGGGTATTATTTTCTTTGTATTCACCTACAAAGAGGTTCCTGTTAAAGGCTTTTTGTGAAAATTGGTAATTATACCTTTACATTGTGGCTCAATCTAGTTGAATGCAATAAAAAAGGATAACAAACTTCCTAACAGCAGAAAAAGACATCTTTCATAAACAGTGTTTGTATAGTTCTGTTTTCAAAGAGAAGCAGTTCTATTTTTTGAATGGATGGCTGTAAATGGCATTCAGCATGTCTATTTAGGACAGGGCATATACTGCTGTGGTAAATGTGTGTTAAACTGATAAGCATAGTTCTATTCAACACATGAGGAATAGATGTCAGATATTAGTGGCCAGAAGAATGCACAGTCTTATCTCCTGTAATTCTGTAAGCAGTCAGGTTGAAGCTCATTACAATCTTACATTTTTATGATCGTTTTTTTGCGTCAACAAAGTGACAACACTTCAATCTGTTGTCTGTATAGCTGTTATAAGATTTACTAGCTAACAAGACTAACAAAGAAAAACAGCAACAACTTCATTTATTACAACCACTAAAAACCACTATAATTTTGGGTTAACAGTAAAAATATGTAACTTTGGCCAATTTTGCCTCAAATAAAACAATTTCTGTCTGATCCTACAAGTTATATGAAAGACATGCATCTTTTTAGGTTTTTTTTTTTTACTTAGACTGGGGTAGAGGGCAGCAATGTCCAACACTGAGGGTAGCTACTGTGAGTTCCATATTAACCCTCCTCCATTCCAAAACCTCTTCTTGGGGTACTAGGCATAATAAAAAGACTCATTATAATGAACCGATTTAAGATAGGTGCTTTCTGTTTTAGGGACTGGTGGGGAGCTCACATGCTTATAAAAATTATCTCTCTTTTCACCAAAAATGTCCAGTGGCAGCAAGATCATTTAAAGCCTCTCTCTCCTAAAGGCTATTTCTATTAAGTAGGTCTGTCAATTACTTAGGTCTGTAGGTTACTTTACTTGGCCATCTGGAACAGGACTGGTATTGAGCAGTTGGCTTTAAATTTGTCTTTACGGCATCTTGCTTAGATTTTCTCTGAAGCACTTTCTTTCACTGGGATACTTCTGCAGGGTTCTCTATGTCCACAAGCCTACATCCACTTACCCCCATTAGTTTGGATTCCTTTTTAAGGGCAAGCTGTTCTTCTATGAAGATAATAGTCACAATATTAGGTTTTTCAATGGTTTGACCATTTATTGTGTTTAGGATTGGCTTCAATTGTTCTAATTTTTATTGACCATTTTTGAACTCCATTTTGCGGACTATTTCTGTTTGAATTATATTTTTGTTTCTTATTGATTTTGACATTTCTAATTACCAGCAACAACTTCTGGTTACCTTGCCCAACTGTGCTTCTAGCTTACTTTTTGGTTCTGTCTCCACCTGGCCAGATGCACATTTTGTGATGGTTTTAGGCACAATCTCCACTTTCTTCATATATAGTTGCCTGCCCTAGTTTTAAAGTTTAAGTATTTGCAGAACTGGCATCTCTGTAAAAGTTTGGTAATTATAATACCTAATATAATGTATATGAGTATCTTCTGTCACCCTATGTATTTTACATCCTAGCCCTTTTGAAAGCTCCTTGCTTTCTTTGCTTTTGTTTTCATTGTAACTTATTGTATAATGTTATATGTGCCTCTTTCAATGGGCTTGATATATTAAAGCTCTCCAAAGCTGGAGAAGATACACTTTCAGCAGTGAAGCTGGGTGATCCAGTAAACATGAAATGGATTTCTTCAAAGTCATTTCCTATGTGCTAGCAATTGTTTTAATCCTGGACCAGATCCATTCCAGGTTTGTTGGATCACCCAGCTTCACTGATGTACGTGTATACTCTCCAGCTTTGGAGAGCTTTTTTTATATCAGGCCCTATGTCTAAACTCCAGTAAAGAAAATCTTAAATCAGCAAGAAAAGCAACATTATTGTTTAGAGAAATTTCACTGGATGTGCCAAAAAAATCTTTTATTTGGTTTAATAGCCATAACTTGTGTCTACATTCTTAGCATTTTGTTCTTTGATGTTAATATTTCTTAGACAAGATGCCACAAGAGACTATATCCAGTGCAAGACACATCACATCTAAACAGTGAAGCTTACTCTGACCTTTCCCCCAAGATGTCTTCTTTTTATCCTTAAACCCACCTTTTGCCATTTGTCTTTTCCCACATGAATATCCCTAGCAGAAAGTGAAGTATTTGCCAGCATTGTACATGAAAAGTGTCTGCCTGCCTGTCTGAATGGGGTGTGTTTCCATAATTTCCTTGCATATTATTCTCACTTCCTCTTCCACTATTTTTAGCTTTGACTTAATACAAATGATTTAGAATGGACAATGAGAAGTCACACACAAAATGGAACACAGCAGGCTGATTTATTGTGTCAGGATAAACCTGGAAAGTAAAAATATGTTGACTGATAATATACAATTGTTATTTTTGATTTTTGCCAGCTGTCTTGAGTTTTCAGTTTATCCTTGAGAACTTGTAAATTATTGTTTTCCTGGAATCCTACGTACTTTATCCTGTACACCTGATTTATTTTACAGAAGCCTTTAAGTCAGAGTCATCTGCTAAATGAAATTGGCCTGTGATGATGTGGTTTGGGCTTGTGTCAATTGCATCAGTCTGACCATTCACACCAAAGGGCCCATTCACACCAGAGCTAGGATGAATTTTTTTGCAGTACAACAACTCATTCCAGTGCAAGAATACATGAAAAACAGTGCAGAGGGTTACAAGGTGTGCTACAGCGCATCTCAACACACAGCAGTTCATACAAATTATATGGACCTTCAATGCACTTTAAAGGTCCACTTCCTTTCCAGCAAATCAAATAAAAACGATACCTATACAAACTGGCCTTCTAGGAAGGTATAGTGATGTCACTGCTCTGACCAAACCTGAAATTGTACTTTTTTCTATGGTAAATATTGAAAAGATTTTCAATCAGAATACTTTTATTACTCATTTAGAATTCTTGAGAATTTCAGAACACAGCAGAAATCAGTGGGTCAGTGGGTTTTTTGTGCTTACCAAACAAATACAATACCATGCTTCCAATAGTATATTTAACAAGCTAAAACATAGCAAATAACAGCAAGTTATTGTTAAGGTTTCGGTGCTAATATAGTGTGATTCCTACTACTCCAGAAACTTCTTGGTTTACCTTAGTAACCATTATAGCATTATAGCAACACCCCTACTAAAAACTACCTCACCTTCTATTTCATGAAGATTCCCATTTAAAAACAATAACTTACCTTCTATTTCGTTAAAATTTCCATTAAGATTAGCCGTTAAAACCCATAGAAACAAGCATACCCTTACAAAAAATGTTGTTACGTGAGTTTTATACTGGAGTGGTGCAAAGTGAAGAAACGTCGTCACGATATCTCCTTCAACATGGTCTCCTGGTTGAGGAAATTTCTTGCTGCAAGTGCGATGACCCAGTGATGCTGACGAACAAGAAGGTCCTTACTGCTAGATCCACAAATACTGTGACTGGTTCAAATACTGTCCGGAAGTCTGCTCCGAAATGGTTTCTGTCCCTAGGAGAGGAAAGCTGGATGGTACACCATTCACTATAGACACACTATAGTAGGAATCACACTATACTAGAACACTATAGTGCTAGGAATCACACTATAGTAGCACCAAGGTTTCTATACACTAAGTAAACTTGCTATGTTAAATACAAGTTAGACAAGCTGAGATTTTAATAAAATACACAAAGTAAATTCAATAACAAATGGCATAAATTTACATCAAATTCTTTTGTATGTTTCAGGTTCTAGTTCAGCGGATCCTACAACACAACCAACGACTACTGTGGCACCTTCAGCTGTTCCCAAGCGGACTACCACTGTTACTACTGTCCCTCCTGCTACTGCTACCCATGTTTCAACTACTCCCACGACTGTCGCTAAAACTGTTGCAAAGACAGACGCCTCCATTATTACAACCACTACTGCTACTACCAAAGCTCCAACAACTAATGCACTTTCTACACCATCAAATGCAGCTCCAACAGGAACGACATCAAAAATTACAGCCGTTCCAGCAAGTAACCCACCTGGGAGTCCGTCAACTGCCACAAAACAGGCACCCCCCACAGTAACAGTAACAACAGCAAGTCAACACAGTGCTAGCACAGCAAACAACCCTGTTACACCAACGCTTGGCTCCACTATACACCATATAGGAAGTGGTACAACAGGTATGCTTTGTTTCAACCCAAATATTCCCTTCTTCCCTATCTCTAAACGTTGGGAGGTATGTACAGGAATGTAAAGTTATCCTATTGGGTATTGACTGTTTTCCTGGACTTACAAGTGGCGTGAACTTGGCAAGGAAGAAATTCTTGGTTGGGATAGCTATCTCATGAAGATATGTACAGATTGCGTTTTGTTTTGTAACAAGTGTTGCAAGTTAAAATTTTTACGTTGCAATGAGAACCCTTAGCCCAATTCCATTTAAAACCTTTTTAGAAGTTATGAGTAGAGCACTGTTTCTTGACCTTTTTAACATGGGGGAACCCATAGAAATAACTTTCACGTCTTTAGGAAACCCCTATTATAATTACCATATTCACAGTACATTAGTGTGATGATCAGTAGGAAGAATGCCTCCTATATTGCTAGCCAGTGGAAAGAATCCCACCCAAACAGATCATTTGTATCTGTTAAACTGACCTGATAGGCACAAACTGCTTATTGCACAAAGAACCCCTAACAGCCTCTAGAGAAACCCTGACAGGGAAACACTGGAGTGAAGGGGTCAGAATCTGCATCAATGTTTTACTGCCATCTATCTGCCCATTTGAGAGGGCCTACTTCCTGTCTGTTTGATCGGACAGAACAGGAAGGATAAACCCCTGTAGTGTGTACAGAGGTAGCAATAAACGCATATTTTCTGGTCATTTTTATTGCTGTCTTTGTCTCCATTTTCTAGGTCTGATTTATTAGAGTTCTTCAAGACAAGAAGATATCATGGGAGAACCTGGGTGATCCAAAAAACTTGGGATAAAAAATAATTTGGTATTAGTTGGGGAACGGTTTCCGGCCTGTACCAGATCACCCAAATTCATGATAGTCTATCTTCACCAGTTTCGGAGAGCTTTAATAAATCAGACCCTCTCTGTCTAGCTAATGGGTGTTATAATAAGAATAAGAAGACATAATAAGAAGAAAAAAAAAAGACAGATAACATAGTAAATATGACAATAAAAAAAAATCTCCAGCAGGGACACAAATAGAATTTAAAACTTAAAGTAGGTTTGAACTCTTTTGAACAGTATTCAAAACTACAGTTTACAGGTAATTGGGGAGAATGCATTTTGTGCTGACTTACTGATATATTGGTTTTTATTGTCAGAAACAAAATAATACCTTCCTATAGAGATTCAAAAAGAATTATTTTTAGTATGTTCAGACTACCATTGCTGTGATAGTAATATCTTTATTGTAAACCTACATATGTTTTCTGACTTTCTACAGAACCTTCCCAGGTAAACACCAGTACAAATGCAGGCTCGAAATCTACAGCTACCCCCCCAGTCACTGAAATCCACTTGAAAATCCAACCTACAGAGCCCCCTAAAGTGAATATTACCAGTGTACCAGATTTAAGTACATCATCATCACCATCATCATCATCATCATCATCACCATCATCATCATCATCACCACCACCACCTCCACCACCACCACCACCTCCAAAGACAACATCCTCTACCATTGTTGATGAGATTTCAGCAGTAATGACCACTACTATGCCTAAGATCACCAGCGGCTCCCCAATCCCTACAAGACCAGCAGCAGCAGAGTTAACTACTCGTGAGGATATCAGATCACAGGAGACCACTGAGGCTGATAAAGTGAAAACGTCACATTTTGAAAAGGATAACATTGAGGTAAACAGAACCATAACATATATGTTATATAGAGGAAGTTCTTTTGAAACATGATGGAAGACCAATGGATGCATACCCACCTCTCAATAACCTTTTTTTTCAGTTTTCATCACATCCTGTCCTGACGCTCTATTTTCTGGGTTCCCACTTTCTACACACTCATAATATTTGTCTACAGATAACTAATGGTAGCTATGCACAGTCACTAATAATTACTGGTTCAGCAGTGGTCTGTTCAATTGCTATAAAGGCACCCTGTAGGGGGGAGCAAAAGTTTTATTGGGACCTATTGTAGGTGTAACAATAGCCACTCTTATTACAAAAACATTGTCGCATTAAATTTCACATTTTTTATATTGTGATTCACTTTACACCATAATGTAGAACTACCTCAGTAATCTGATCATTAGTTTCAAACGTTATACAGATGTAAAGAAAACAATAATTACTGGCATTATATATTCAGTAAAGCAAAACTTCTCCTCTGTCAAATTTCTTCTTGGCGCCTATAGATTTGCCACACCATTAGTAATTCTAAATCACAATTAAACACATTAGTTTTATTTTTTCATGGAGGCTCTGTTGGACCAAGATTGTTGTTAGGAGAATGTTTTCTCGAGGTAGGATATGTAAGGATAAGCTTTAATTGCTCAGTCAACAAACCAAAAAAGTTGCCAATACCAAATTTTGCTGTAAATAACAAATGATTTTTCTCTGACATGTACAGCTCTCCTTCTGAACATGATATAACCTAACAAGCAGAATAGCTGCTCCTATCAACTATGTACTAGTTCACCTATGCTCCTATGTACTAGTGTTTTCACATAACATGACATTACTTTGGGACAGTGGCATGTAAGATTACTAAATGGATAATATGATCATTTATTTTACTGTATGTTATAGCAGACTGTAATTCTTTTGTGAAAAAATCAAATATCTTTTTAAATGCAACCAGTGTTTGTAGCTAAATTTGACTTGATTTCAGTCTTGTGAAGTGTCCTGTACATTGAAAATCAGACTGGGAAAGGAAGGAGGACCACTAGGTAGTATTCAGGTGTTTTGCATTGATGTGTGCAACAGTGAAAGGGCTGACAGGAGGATGAACCTGCCAGCCTGCTGCTGTTCCTTCACCATCCAGTAACAGGCGCTATTGCTGATCTGCTGTAGTTAAAAGTGAGGCTAACAGCTTGGCTTTGATACCTGACTGGGTTGTGTAAATCCAATGAAAAGGTAAACAGAAATGCAAGTTATGCAGTTAAAGGTATAATTAGCAATGTGCTATGTTTAGGCTTTATGAAAAAAATAGCAGTATATAAAAATACTAATAGAGATATTAATTATGACAAATTCTCCATGTGCCATTTGTTGTTTGCGCTGATCACGTTTGTTTAACAAGCAAACTCTACCAATACATACAAAATATTGGACTTAGTGTTTCATGATGTAAATTGATAAAATATGTACTTTTTTCCCTAAGGTGAAATGCGCAAATATAGAGAACGAGGCATCATATGTGAAAATAAACATGAAAGGCCCAGCAATTTGCGTAAGTAAAATATGAGCTTTGTTAATCTCTTTCTGTGTCTAAGAAGGTTAAAAAGTCAGTCCAACCAGTGATATTTTAGTTGAAGGTAGTCAATAACTCTAAAATGAGTAGAGAGTGGGTGGTACACTTTGCACAATGTGTAATTATGAATGTTGATGAATTCTAAGCTTCCTGATGGCATTGCCATCTTCTCCCATGCTTCTTCTGCACCCAATATATTCTATGTTCACCCATGCAGCCTGGCATTACACACTGTATGCTCTAGAGATGGCACAATGTAAAAAGTCTGGCAGCTGCCTCTACAAGAACAATATATTTGCCATTAACAGGTTCCATTTCAATAGAGTTCTAGCATGTGTTAAAACATACACAACATCTGCAAAAAATAAAACAAGGATTCGATAAAATAAAATCACTTTCCCATCAGCAGCAAAAACATTTGGTTTATTATGAATGTTTTACATTCTATGGCACAAGTCAAATGATCTTCTGCGTATCATCTGCGTTTTGGAACACTACATCAATAATAATATTAATAATAATTATTACTATTATCAATAAACAGGATTTTATACAGACAGTGACACAGAAGGAGGAGAGGACCCTGCCCCAAAGAGCTTACAATCTAGGAGGTGGGGAAAGTAGGGGGAAATAAAATATGGGGAAAACCTTGGCATTCAAATGGTATAGTTATGCAAATATTACAAAAAAAAACTTTCACTTCCTACATTACATTTCTTTACAAACCTCCAGGGATAAAGGTTGAATCCAGACTTCTTACTCAGAGTTGTCAGACAACTTTTATATTTGTATTTATAATTTGTTGTCATGTTTTCTACCTGTTCATTGATATTGTTAGTGTTTTTGCAGACATTGGTGGTAATACAAATCCTACAACTATCTGCTACTTAAGTTACAATACTGCAGTGGACAGGACGACCATCAGAAATGAGATTTTGTGTAGAGTTGTATGAATACTGCCTTAAAGGGCAGTTGTAAAGAAAGCATGGTTTGTTAACAAGCTCTTCCTTGGAGAGAAAGGGATCATAAACCCTCATCCATAAAAGCGTCTCACAGAACAACTATTTATATTCTCCCAATAGTGTTTTCCCAACAATATGGAAGAATGAAAAGGAGAATCTGATTGCCAGCTCTCATTACTCTGCATGAGGCTTCCTGCCTATAAGTCAAAGTAAATGGCATGCTGTACTGCACTGCCATCTGCTGGTTCAATTAGGGATTTCAGGACTACAAAAATGCCTTAAAACCAATGCAAGGAGATCTCATAACACACAACATTGGCAGATTGTAGTATGTGTTATGGTGTGTTCACCTTAGACTTGATCATTTTTACATTTTGTTATTAAACATATGTTAGTATCAGAAGTAGGTTAGAAAGTTTGGCATGTGATCAGTTTCTAGGGATAGGATTCATGACTACTTAGGTTGTGTTGCCGAGCCTAAACGTCTATTTAATTTTAATCAATTTTATAATAATACTGCCTTAAAGAGCCACTTCTCTTCATCCTCCCCTTATCTTTAGTATCAGAAGTATTTGTACTCTAGTTAGAATGCAAATAGATGAGAAAGAATATGTGTAGGTGCTATCTCATAACAAAACAAACAAGGGTGATAGTATGAATTTGCCCTATTGTAGTGTGATCATTGTTGTCTGCTTGTGTAGGTTTGAGGTATTGCATTCAATGCGTTTCGCTTGAAACAAAAGTACTGCGAAACGCGTTGAATAAAAGAAAATGCTGTATGCTGTAGGAGACGATACTCTGTATTATCGACATTATTTTGACAATTTGTGAAAAATAACAAGCTTTTTCTTGTTTTTATAAAACTATTAGTTATATATAGTTTATTTGATACATAATAAAATTTGTTGGTATGTGGCCCTCTATGTGGGTATGTGAACTCTCTGCATTTACTTTGGGGATGTGCCTTTTTTTTCCCTTATTTAAAAATTCAGGAGCCCTTTTTCATATACTAAGTTAGAGGTATTGATTGACCGATACATTATTAAATATTACATACCTACTCGTGAGGATATCAGATCAATAGTAATAATAGATAAAAATAATAGACAATAATAGAGTAATAATAATAGTATAGCATATGACAGACAGGGTGACGGGGAATTTTTATGGCATAATAAATTAAGCTGACTGATGATAGCTGTCAAATTCTGATGTGTCCCCACATTGTAAAGTCTTTGCCATATACTGATATTTGCAGACAACTGATAAGTATTGACAACTTGTCATATCCGTAGATGGACTCATCAGACATCGTGACCTATTTTTAATTCACGAACTGTGACACAGTATGCAAAATATAAACTATTCTGACTGACAGGTGAAAAAACTTCTAACTTCAGCTATTATGGCAGGTGACACATACTGATATACTGATAGATGACATATCTTGAAATTGTGACATCTGCTGACAGTGTGACAGCTGATCAGAAACACCTAGGAAATAAATCAGCAATATAATATATAAATTATTTTAATGTTTGATATTTTATAGCTTTCTAATTTAAAGGTACTATGCACATTCATAAATATTAAATTTCTTTTGTTATTTAGGTATAGAAAGCCTTTTTTTATTTTTTTATTTTGTCTACTATTTCATAGAAGCTATCATTTGAAACCAGCCAGAATCTAGCAGGTGCAATACATAAAAAAACATATTGGAAGGCTATACAATTCTTTAAGGCATCCTTTCATGATGTGCTGATGACCTGGGCAGGATCTTGCACAGGAAAGAAGTGTCACAAAGATCTGAGATTTTATCCTACAGAGGACAGTAATGGTAAAGTATAGGACAGGAATTCATGGACAGGAATCTTCCTAATGTTAAAAGCTGATTTTTGTCAGTCATCAGTATACATGCCTATGTATGTATGCCTGTGCATATTACGTACCTCCACATTATCATTATATGACCCTTTATATATAAAACACTAACATATTGGAAAAAGAGGAAAGGCCTGTCTTCCTAGAGTGAAAAAGGAGGCTCACCAAGAGAGGGGACTGGAAGCAGGATTTTTAAGGCACTAAACACTTCAATCATAATAAAAACATATTTTTTATTTACAAACTTTAAAAAATCAAGGAATCATGAACAAATAAAATCAAGTTGACCAAGGGGCCATATGGGCCAATAGACAAATATTTACTGCCACTAGGAGGAAAATGTGGGTCTCAACAACTAAGGTTGATGAGCTGGAATCACTAAACATTATTCTGCTACCACCTAAGAGAAGAGTGAATACTGAACCCCCCAACCAAAATGAATTGCTAGGTGGGATTTTCTACCCAATGCATTTTTATCAATGTACTTGCAAATGTTCATGTATACAGAAAATATTAAATTATATGATATCTTTTTGTAGATGTGCATCATCATCACTGCTACTACTACATCACTATACCAGTAAAGGATCTGTATTGTACTCCTGAGGATACAGACTAGATCTGCGAAACGCGTTGAGTAAAAATACCACCTAGCCATTTATTTTGGTGGGGGGTTCATTATTCTCTCTTAGGTGGTAGCAGAATTTTGTTTAGTGATTCGATTTTACCAACCTCGGTTGTTGAGGCTCAAATTTCTCACATTTCGAAAATGACAATCCTTCATACATGACAAGTACAAACAATGACACAGGAGGAGGAGAGGACTCTGCCCAACAGAGCTTGGACTCTAAAAGATGGGAGTGGAGGTGTATACAATAGGAGGGGCTATGCAATAGTGGCTAAATAATGATGGGTAACGATTGAAGTATGACTGACACCATGATTAGGGAGTGGTATGTGTTCTGGAGTTTTTTTTTAACAAAAATATGTAATATATTGCAGCCAATTAGCTGAATTAATTTTCTTTCTGTAGGTTAAGTACATTTTCTGCAGGTAAATAAAATTACTTGTTGATCCTGAACCGATATATCAAACATTACTATCAAGGTTATTAGTTCTCAACAATTGTCTGCAAATTGTAGAGTATTCCTGCCTATATTATGCAGATGAGGAAAGGAAAGGAATTCTGTAATCCTTACACACTTCCTGTCCTCCACTGATACAGTACAGTGAGGAAGCGTTGTCACACCAGAACAGGAAGTGTGTTACTGTCAGGGCCACCACGTAAAAATAAAGCCCGCATTTAAGGGCTAGTAATTCCACATATATTTATATATACGTATATATATATATATATATATATATACACAATATATATATTGTATGCTCTTGGTGCTGTGACAATAATTTGTTCTGAGTGTGGTCACTTTATTCCTACACATACCTTACGTCTGTAGGCAATCAGTGTCAGTCTTTTCCAAGCTCATAAATCCCATGTCTGCTTGTGAACAGTGATATTATGGGCAGGGTATATAAAGACACATAGTTTCACCAGCCGCCTTTATTCACTTTACTGGCTGATTTATGTCGGTCACCATTATTATTTCCAAGCCATACTACATCACCATAGCAATGCACAATATTGTGACCAACAACAATAACCAAGCAACAGCTGGATAAAGTACAAGTTTTTTCCCACTCATGAGCATGATGAGCACTGGAAAATGTTCTTTGTCATCACCCAAACAAAAGATATGATGTTCCAAGTGTATAGCAAACACAATTAAAACAGCATTCCTCAGCTAGCACTCAGGCATCATACAAGTGCAAAAAAAATACAATTTGAACAGCTGCTGATCTGCATAGCAGTACCGAATGTCATGTTTCAGATGTATAGCAAGAAAGGTGTGTAATAATGCCCACAAAACTGACCCATGTGTATTTTTTTAAAAATAGAAATACCATGGCTTTTCATATATATTTTTTAAAAAAGGTAAAAAACTTAAAAGACTTTAAAAAGTTAAAACTCATTATTCAGTGTACTACATAAGAAAATAGGCACAATCAATATGTATGTGGTCAGCATTAGGGTATCCATAGGGATGAGATGACACATTACAGTGGAGGATACATTCATACATTTTAGATGCTCCAAATCAACCTACTTGTTGTTGTGTCATGGATTAAAAAACAATGCTAATTACTTTTAATTAAATTCTTGGCCTTCTGTGCTATAAGCTTTGCTTAAAGAGATCAATGCTCCTTCTGCACCCCACTGCAGCAAACTGGTAATGGTGTGCCGGGTATGGTTAGATCTGACCGTCTGCTAACATTTATGAGGAACTTTAATGTAATAGCATATTGAAGAGCTGAAGCAGCTTTTAAATATAATAGTCACATATAATATATGATAGTCATCAGTATAATATATAATAGTCACAAGTAAGACTAGTCTCCACTGCTTCAGACATTCATAAAGTGCCTGAAATGCACTGCCAAAACTTTTCATTAAAACCAATTACAATCTACTGCACATGGATGCTTCAGGTTCATTTTGCTTCGATCCCATTGCAACATGTTGTGTTGAAATTAAAATATTCTGCCAAATTTTTAGG
This sequence comes from Pyxicephalus adspersus, assembly GCF_032062135.1. Taxonomy (NCBI): domain Eukaryota; kingdom Metazoa; phylum Chordata; class Amphibia; order Anura; family Pyxicephalidae; genus Pyxicephalus; species Pyxicephalus adspersus. The sequence continues at coordinate 112,116,038 of NC_092859.1, forward strand.
AATTGGGTAAAAATATATAATACATGTATTATATATGTATATTTATGTTTAATGTGTATTTACAAAGTTATATTTGTAAGGAATGTCCGGTGGCATTTTGAAATATTTTTTGGCCTTTTTTTAGGATTTCAACGGCAAACGCACAGAAGATGGAAATCAGGCAGAAGAAATACATAAAATAACCATGGATGTATGCAAAGCTTTAAAAGCAGGATACCAGGGAAACCAAGATAAATGCATCATTCAACTGGGCAGGATTAATGAAAAGGAAGTAGCCATTAGTGAGGTTTACATTGAGAGTAAGTAGCCTTTAAAAAATCATAATAGTATATCACAATAATGCATATGTAAAATGAAGGCAAGTAAAGTATACCATTCAAAGTGGTCACTTGACTTTGGTAGAAAATATTCATAACTCATTAACATGTTACAGAAATATTGGCTGTATAGGTGTAACTGCGATTATGTTGTTGTGTGATGGTACATTCTCAAACACTGGAGATCCTTCTATATGCAGCAAATTTAGCACTGCTTGGTGGAGATCTAGAACTTCTCCTGTTACATAGAAATCTGTTTTTCCATAGTTTTGAAATGAGTGTCTTCTGCATAATCCAACGTGTATGAAATCAAAATAAATGACAAATTGTGTTAATTTGGTGCTTGCGTACATTAATACTTTACAATGATATCCTGCAAAATGGATTATAGGATCTACATAATAATTTTCATTCAAACACAGACACTAAAGTCACAGCATCTATATGCATTGCAGTAATTCTATTTTTTTTTTTTCTTTTCAAGGTCGCCTCCAACCAAAAGATTTGTACACACAACTGAGAAAAAATGGGGTAATTTCATGTGAAATGTATTTCTTACAAATATTTTGCAATTTTTTTTTCTTTGTTTACCAAAAAGAGAGATTCCAGTTAAAAGTCTGCAAAGCACATAAGACTGGGAATAGAGCTTAAATATACCTGAGGCTCCTAAATGGCCCTTATTTGTAGGGACAATCCTCCTGAAGCCAAATCCCTCTATCTTTCTTAGACACCCTTCTATTTGATCTGATGTACATATAATACTTCAATAAAAGTCAATAAAAATGCTACCAAAAAAAATTAGCTGACAAAAACTGTTCACTAAGAATTTCTTCCAACTTTATTACATTGGGTATTTTGAAATCCCACTATAACATTTTTAACATTGGTTAACTTACATTGCAGCTGCCAAATGGTGGGGGGTGGCTGTAATGGGGTCTGGCTCCTAAACTTGGGTAGCCTTTGCTGAGCCTAATAGGATGCATGCAGGATTCAGGGATAGGAGAACAATAACTATACATTGCCTTCTGTAGTTTTTCAGTAATAGGGATGTTATATTTGGTCTATAAACTTATAATATACCTAAAGTAAAAAAAAGTATAGCAAATTGAATGGCTGTTCATAAATTATTTTCATACCAGTCCATTTCACAAAATAGCTCCTGGGATACATTTAAATGGCAAAATTTAAAACATTTTCCCTGGTACACAAACCTCAGGCTCCTACTCTACATATTCCTGTTTTGATCACCTACTAATAATAATAACTAGTATTATTATCGAAATAACCTATGGCAATGCAACATTTAGTGAAACCATCACTCCATACAAGATATATTTTTATTTGTTATAAAGTCCACATTAAAACACTGATTCTGAGTAACAAAGACATTTTGAGCCATAGTGACCTCGGGCAACTCTATTACATTTCTTTGTTTTAATTCACCGTTCACCTATTTAGTGTATTATACTTTTAGGTGTGTGTAACCATTTCTCTTTATTTTCAGGCTAACTCGTTTTTGTTCACTTATGATGATGCAGACCCAGAAGATGAAGATGTAGTGAGCATTCCACTCATAAGTGCCATTGTCAGTTTGGCTGTGCTTTTGCTGATCATTGCAGCTGCTTATGGATGTTGGCACCAGAGGAAGGCTCGAAAGAGAGAACAGGTAAGCCTCACTACATATTTCCTTCAGCATTTTTACATAGTTGGTAAATGAAGACAAGAGTGGCTTTGGGTTATGTTTTGATTTATACAAAATTCCAAACAAACAAGTTGTGCCTATGGCACAATGTTTTATGATTTTGTAAAAGCGGCACTGAAAAATCTGTGTTTGATACAGCTGTAAAAAGGACCAGCCTTGTTTGCACTCACAATGGAAATGATTTCCCTTGCCTTAGGCAGTACCCCTAATATTTTAGGCTTATCAGTGGTCAAACTAGATGATCTGCTAGCCTTCAAAATCCTGCAAAGGAAATATAAAATGACTTATGTATTTACTCATACCTTAGGAACAAAAATCACATATCTTGCCAGAATTAATAAAGCCCAAATACAAGCAAATTTTATTTTTGATTTATGGTTTAAAGTTAAAAAAGTAACTGTGGCTGCAATCTTTCCTTCTAGCACAGTTTCTTTTTTGCAACTAGGTGTCCTTAATTTCAGCTTTAATAAATCTAGAAGACTACAGAATCTCCCAGGTGTGTGCAGGGTGTCACTAACCTGCCTCCTGGGGGTCATTTCTATATTGTCCTGCACTCATGGTGTATTAATGCAGAGAGACGGCTGATGTCATATATTCAGCCCTTCTGTGTATTATTCAGGATCACCCCTGCCAGAAGTCCAGGAAGAGGACACAACAATTTGTGTGACCTGATTTTCCGTATGTCCTCGGGGATGGGTCAGATATAATTCATTTTTATATGTAATATACTTTTAATCAGCTTAATATGAGACACATCTAACCTCAAATTTGAAACCCCCAAGCGCATTTGCTTTGGATACAATAGGATAAATTGAGGAAAAAAGGGAAAAATTTACCACCCAACTACCCCTCCATTACTGCCACAAAAGAAGAAAAAAATCTCCAATAAATGCAAAAAAAATAAGTTTGGGTAGAGCTTGGTTTTTAAAAACAGCAATGTGCAATGGTGCATTAAAACTCACCTAATTGCTGTGACACCTCAAAACAGGTTAAAGGATTAGTTGAATTGGTTAGGTTGTGTTAACATATTTTATTATGCTGTATTCCAAATTCTTAAATACACCTGGTTAAAAATCATATGTACACAAAATAATGTAATTTTTTGTTCTTTATTTTTTCGTTGTTTTTATCGTACATGATGTACTTTTTTTAAGACACATTTTCAGCAAATAATTTTTAGTTGTCATCGTCCCCAAAACCTGGGCAAAGCCAGAAGCTGATCTCCAAAACCACTGGAGACAGCTAATTGAGCTAATTGGGAGGTCCAGAGTGGCTTTAGTGGCTCTGGGGATCAGTTTCCTTCTTGTTACAGCAGGATGTACTCAGAAGCTATGACCCAAAGGTTTCAGTAAGAGGAACATACCGTACTTATCTCGTCAAAAAAGGTGCACACTCCCATTGGCTTTTTGTAGAGACAAGGACAAGTAAAAGATCTGCTGTGAAACCAGTTATCCTTTTAAAGTACTAATATAAAAGGAAAAAAAATGTAGAATCGTCATCCATTTAGAGAAAGAATAAAGCTGCATGAAACATTTTTCACCATTTTTTTGTTTGCAAACCAATTATATACATGTAAATAGTTCTGATGAAATTACAGGAAATTGCTTTTCATGTAATTGGATAAAAAATGCACACCATTCATTAAATAAATAAATTACCATTCTAGAAAAAAAAATGTTTCAGACCACATGACAACATTTTACATTTCTTCCTAGAGACTCACTGAAGAGCTCCAGACCATGGAAAATGGTTACCATGATAATCCAACCCTGGAAGTCATGGAGACCTCTCCAGAGATGCAAGAAAAGAAGGGTGGCCTTAATGGAGAGCTTGGGGACAGCTGGATTGTTCCGCTTGACAACCTAACAAGAGAAGATCTAGAGGAAGAAGAGGACACACACTTATAAAGCAAATTCATAGCAAATAAACTAAATGGGAAACCCAGCACAAAGTGCATTATTTGGCTGGACATCAAACTAGGATGGACTGCAGCCAACATATATAATGGAGTGCCAGACAAGTCCTGAAAAGGCATTTCCTACCTCCAGCAACATCCCATACACAAACATATGACCAAAGGTATCTTTGTGAGCACAGGAAATAAGGTATATAAAGCACAAATGTAAATGCTTGGGAGTGTCTGGCCTTCAAAAATTGAACTCTTACTTTGATTAGCTGACAGCAGAATTATACATTAATTCTGTAACATTTGTTACAGCAATACAAGGACATTTATGTGCCCAACAATACATTGTTAAATCAAATACTCAGTTACCAAACTTTGTAATTAGATAAAGTGTGTCTAACCATGGTCCATTGGCCAAGTTAAATAGAACCCTCACACAATACACTAAAGTATAACACAATCTCCAACAACACTACTTGGTTAAGCAGTTTATGGGCTAAGCAGTTATCATTGCCACACAAGACAAAGTAAATGTGTTACTGACTACTGTATGTATTTCACCATGTTTCCCTGAGCAAATACAGTTTTCTCAGACTTATCAACTGAAAACAAAGATTAACTGCAAATGTCCAGATTTCATTTGGGTGATCTGTACTATTTGGATACATTAGGGAAAATGACCTGCAATGTATATATGGCTGTATATATAGAGAAAGAGATCAATATGAATGCTGATTTTCAAGCTCACTCAAAGTGTATAAAGGCCATTAGCAGCAATAAAACTATCAGCTTAGAGCTATTTTGAACTAAAGTACTGAAGTATTGCTAAAGACAAAATATTTTTTTAGATTGGATAGAGTAGCCAATGGTTAGAATCACAGTTTTGTGTTGATGTCTTTGTCTAACAAGTGAGATATACTCACTCTGATTACTTATGTCACTGTGAATAAAAATGAGGGTAAATACCAAATTTGAGGTGTCAACAGGACATACAAAATGTATAAATATACTCTTTTTTCACAACTGGCTAATGCGATTTTGCAGAGATTGGAAAGATATCTCCCTGCTTCCTGTTAGATTTTACTAGATAGGTTGTAATGTGAAACTCCCCTAATGAGACTCAACAAAATATGCATGGCAATGATAATCACTGTCCCTTACTCTAAAAATAAAGAAAATGTTTTGGCTTTAGTTATACATTACCTTTATTTGCAGATATCATCAGACAAAAAAACATATTAGCTTTTCACTTCATAGTCAGTCATTATCTAAGATGTATCTAATGTATATATGTTGTCTTCACGTCATGATTATTTAACCAATTCCCTACTAAATAAATGAAATGGCCTGTTTTAGCACCTCCTTTTATGTTCTATTAACTTAATCAGATGATTTATAAAGACAATACAGCACAATGGCAGTTTGTTTTGTGTCCACCTATGGAGTTGAGCAAGCAGAGATCCTGATAACCCTTACATTTTTACCCTGACAAACCTTTTTGATGTAGTTTGTACGTGTGCTGATTTTCATCTATTATTGGCCATAGTTGAATCCTGTTAAGTGTTTTCTTTTATATCACAAAAATGAGGTAAAAAAAAAAAAAAAGTAAAAAAAGCAGAAAGAAATATTAGTGACAAACTATGACTGTAACTGAAAGGCAGATGAAGGAAAACATTTTGATCAATGTGATTATGTCTTCCCACTTTGATTCGCAATTTCTTATGACTAGTTTTTAACTATAAGATTTATGTGCACATTCTTTTTTGCAGAAATCAGGTCTCACCTACTTGATGATATCTATTTAAACAGTGGGTGTTAATCTATGTAAGTACAAAGAACCTGTTAAAATTACCATATGTGAATACTTACAGTATACATGATCCATATACATATCTTTTATTGGAATTTAAAGAAAAAATAAAGGTAAAACATAATGTAAGAAGTATATAACTAGGTTACTTGGGCCTTCTGTTTCTCTTTGTATGCACTAAAATATTCTATGAATGTAGGTTCGGTCGCATAGTTTGGCCCTCTGTGTCCTCGCATAAAAAAGTGCATAAAATGAGTTCCAATCAAAGCTAAACTAAGTTGATGAGCACCTTAAATAATAGGTGATCTAAAACAAAAGTAAAATGCTAGCTGGTAGGAACACAGCAGAGTTTCTGACTGAAAACCACATCACCAGCAAAGAATAACCGGATTTAGAGAATAGGTCTAAAGGGGCAGAATCCATAAACTGGAATGGATTTCCTTGCAACTCCCTAGTGTTGCCTAAACAGAACCCAGATGTGAGGGCATCCACATGTGAATATGCACTTGATTGACTGGTGGGGTCTTACACCAATAATTATTGCCAGCATCATACAACTGCCCTCTAATGTTAATAGACTAAGAGAAAGGGCCCCTGTCCTGTGTTTTTTTTTTAAAAACATGGGCTGGAGCAAAATTCTTTTTTTATTTTTACAGATTCTTTGAAACAGTTCTTTTATGGTTAGTGCGAGTTGATCTGTGATGCCAATCCAGAAATTCAGTTGTTTGTCTCTTGAACCAAAAGTGCTATATTTGTGTACTCTTGCCTTACAAAATTTCTGCAGAAAATATTGTGGTAGACTTACCACATACACACGTGCCACAATTGTCATTGGAAAGGATTATCGGGCGAGAATCATCGGACGAGTGTACGTATCCTCAAGCAAACTGGAAGATGTGGCACTATTGAGTACGGCAACAAATTTATTTTTTTAGTGTAGTAAAATGAAGGATAACTCAGCCAGTGGCTATGAACAATGGCTGTCAATGAAGAACTAAAAACTTTTGTTCCCCAAAAGAAACAAAACAAGGCAGAAACATTCAGTAAATTTTACTAAATCCTTACATTTACCAAAACTAAATTCTGCAACGTTTTCATTTATATTCTGCCTACTAGCACACAGTGTACAATTACATTAAAAGTACGGCCCTGCTCAGAATGGACAGTTTAAAAAGAGTACTTATGCTACTTTTCACCCAAACTTTCAATCCCTCAAATGGCTGATGGCATAGCTGATCATGTATGTAGCTCCACAGCTAAATAAATCTAAATATAAGCTGCAGATACTAGGATTTAGTTGCCCTCGCTTACTCTGGCTCTGTGCAATATCACAAGACCACATGCTAGACATGGGACAGGCAGTAAAGTAGAAGTGTCTTACCAGTGCTTTATTTTCATGTTCCACCTTACAAGGGTTCTAAATCTTTGCTATCAATAAGTGCATAGCACATCAATCTAAATGGTCAGGCTCCAGTGTTGGCTTAATATGAAAGCTGTGAAGTGTGGAGGAACAGTTCATTCTGAAAAGGTCAAATTTGTATATTTATTTTGGAAAACTCCTCAACCTGAATAGGCCAAAGTTTAATTTTTGCATATTAGAGAAAGTTGTAGAATCAGCTGCTTGACAAAAAAACACCAATTTGCTCTACATGTGTTACTTATACATGTTGACAGAAAGGGAATCATCAAAACAACCCATTACCTGCGGATTTAAATATATAAATTTTTGGAAGTTTATGCTTGTTGATTTCTTATGTTTTTGTATTGAGAACAGGGGTCTGTTACACACTGGAACTGATTGAACTGGATTGTTATACTAGTTTCCTACAAAAGTATATTTTGAAAATTATGTAAGCACATAATAAAACATTTGATCTACTTTGCTATTGTGTTTGTTTGTTTTTTAAACTCCAAGAGATGGTAAAACTTTATGTTTTTAAACAAATACTGTCAGCAGTGTTTGATAACCTAAAACTAATAAAAAAAAAAAAAATTAACTGTCTTATGACTATGGGCTTTTTAAAGTGTTGAGTAATATGTTGGTGCTATATAAATACAAGACAATAGTATTCAAGCAGAGCCAATGCAGTTCCAATTTTGGTCTGGCAATAGAAAAAAAATGAAACATTCATCATCTTCCACAGACTTTTTAGGCCTTTAAACAAAAAGTCAGCTAATATTTATACTCCAGATTCATGATATGCTTGATCAACTTATCAAAACAACAAAGCCAAAAGGATGAGGGACATGTGCGATTCACTTCTTGTACATGTTAATTTGACCTTAGAAAATAGAAACATGCATAGAGAAAACAACTGAAATAAAAGTAAATGCACTCAAACATCCTGGCAGAATTTTTTAAAAGTATATATACTGTTTATTTAGGCCAAAGGTTTGTTGCAAGCTGGAGAAAAAAAAAGGCTTGATTTGTTAAATTGGGTTCAGAATACAGTATAAAACTCTGATAAGCAGAGGGAGTTAAGAAATTATTTTAAGTTAATGTGCGTGATTTAGATAATAAAAAAAACAGGTGAATTACAACATTCTTGGAACATGGATGGACAATATTAGTAACCTCATTTTACAAACATTACAAGTAAACCTTACAGAAAGCACGGCAATTTGTTGGCATGTTATGAAAATAAATATAAGTGATAAAAATCACAAGTCACAATAACTGTGGATACACAGATTAAGGCAGTTGATGTCATATACAAATACCTGGTTGAGGGGGGAGAAATTCCAACATTGGCTGCACACAGTTTTCACTTGTCAATACTCTTCTGCAAATGTTATCTTGACAAGTGGCTTTCACTGAACCTCGTGTGAATCCCTCGGGTTTGTGAATAAAGAACCAACTTTTTTGTTTTAATTATAGTAATATGTATGGAATGGCAGCTTGGCATGGAATGGTACACAAGCAAGAATAAGCCTTCTAGGTGGCACATAACCTTTATTTTTTTACTACAGTACATTCCTACACTACTGAATTACCTTGTTCATTTCTAAGACAGGTTATGGCACCTGTGTCCAAATATAAAGATAGGGTGAAGTAAAATGTTCCTTGTAACCTTTTACCATTAAACAGAACATTTACCATCTGACATGCTGTAGTAATGGCCGTTGTTTAATATTGTGTACAGTTACACAATATATACAACAGAATACAGTTCCAGTACATAACAGCAGGTTGGCGGTTTTCAAAGGGTTCTCTATAACCACATAGGTGCCCACATTAATGTATATATAAAGATGAATCTTTCCAGTTGGTATTCTGTTAAGACCACCACATCCCTTGAATAAATATAGAAAAAAACAAGACAACTAAACAACATGTGGCACTTAAAGACAGTAATAGATAGTATAAATTATAGTTTAAAATTCTTTAATAAAACATGAATAAAAAGACAATTGCATTTATTAATTCATTTTAAATCATAACATAAAATCCTTAACATCATGTGAATGTGACAACTAATACATGGGGATCTCTAGTTGATGTACTTTTCTCTACATGTTTCATGGAACTCCTGTCTGCTTCCTCTGCCCACATTAATGTGATTACATTTTTTTTTTTTTTTTTTAATTCATTCAAAAATCATTTTTGACCACACAATTTTGTGACTGTCACTATCAATTCTGCCATTGCACAATATATGTGTTTTTAAATCTAGTCACTGTGGTATATTGTTCACCACCTTGACATGTATCGGGGACTGTTAGGAATACATAGAATGTCCATCTAAATGAATGTACATATTACCAGATGACATCCTAAAGCAATAATTAGTCTTTTACCAGACAAAAAAAATATTACGCATCTTTGCCAGTATACCCTAAGAAACCCCTTATCGATTAGGTTGAGATAAAAAGCAGTATTGCCAACTATACAATGCCAAAACCTTCAAAAATTTCTGCTAGGGACAGAGAATATCCTTCACCCCTATGGTCCTGTACAGCCTCTTGGACTTAACTTTAACCCAAGCAGATATCAGGACACTATGAACAGGACACTTAACACTGGTCTCAGACCAAACCTGGATCTTTTACTAAGCCTGTTGGTTTTACATTTTTAATTGTTTTCTTACTTTACTTTTACTTTCTCTTTAAATAAAAGGTTCATTTTAAAAATGAAAAATGATAAAATGTCTTGAACAGAGTGCAACAATGCCACCACGGAAGACATTGAAGATGCATGACTTTTTAAATCTTGCTTATTTATTTGGCAAGTCACTGGTCCAGGATAGACTCATTTGCATCAGGTGGGAAGGACTTACTGTTTCTTAGTCTGCAACTCCATAGCTAGAAAGACCATGATGAAGATGACAGCTCCAAACACTTAAACTTTCAAAAATAAGTCTGTAAGCACTCTCTTGGCAAGTGTCCTCTGAAGATGACCACCAGTCAGTCACATACATTAATATTGAGCTTGCTTACAGCACTCTGAGAAGTAAAACATAAAAAAAAAAAAAAAGGCCAATTAAATCATCCAAAATTTGGCTGTATTTGCCTGGTAACTAATAGGAATAGTATGGGGTATTCAGTCGGGATTTGAAAAAGTGAAGTGGCTCCATATTCTAAAACAACTGGCTGGGGTAGGACAGTGACTAGAAAATATCAAAAGCCATCATTTAGGTTACGCAAAGCTGATAAATGCTTACTGGACCAGATACATCAGCTTAAATGAGCTGCAGAAGATCATGGCGTACGATGAATGCTTCTGCCAGATCCACAGTATAAAAGCCAGCGAAGAGTCCCAAAGCCAACACTAAAAACACTCCAACCAGTTCTAGACTACTACACATATCGACAAATACCATTCAATTCCAAAGAGACTGTTTATAATTGGGATCAATAGTAGTTGGCATTTCTAAAAGTTATGAATACCATTTTTCTACCCAAGTGCAAAACAGAAGCAAGCATCCACTCAAATAAAGAAAAATCCAAGATAACTATTGCACAATATTCTTTTAATTTCATCAGAAGTTCCTTATGCCAGTACCAGAAGGCAGTACACGGTAGTGTCTATACACAGTACAACCAAGTAAAACCTATGAGATGAAAGAGGTAAGATATGTGAAGATGTGAATGGTTGCAAAGTGACAAGTGACAAACATGTAATACTAGCATCAGAAATGAAGGAGACACATGGGTTTTTCCCAGAGCAGAATAACTTTCAGATGAGAAAAGCACTCATACATAACATTAATGACAAGCACTCTGAATGTTTGTCGGCGACACCACTTTTTTGACCCAATTTTTAAGAGCTGTTCACTGGCTTCTTTCGTCTATGTTATATTCAAAAGAAAACAAGAAAGCCAAGACAAGCGAACTTTCTAATGCTGTTTGTATGTGGCCACAAGTGTAAGTTTTCTTGAAATTTAAAATACAATTCCAAGTTCAATATTAGACCCATAGGCACCATGGTCTGCAAATGTTGAGTATATTGCTGTCTAGCTCAATTGGCATGTTTAAGGTGATGGTTTATAGTATGACATGCAAATCTGCCTGGGTACTACTGTGCCTCCAGTCTCATAGCTAGATATCTGCACTGTGAGATTGAAGGCACTTTCAGTCACAGATTTTGTGTGAAGTTTAACAAGAATATGACATGAGGAAGCAAAAACCTAGCCTCTCCTATCATGGTTACTTCCACAAAGACATCATGCAGAACTAGGTATTGTAGTTCAACAAGTATTGAGAAAAATCACCTTCAAGAAGACCACAGGCAATACTTTTCTGTCATCCTTTAACAGATCTTCACAATCTTAGATTAGCACTAGATTTAGATCTAGGAAGGACTTTCCCATGCTGTTCTATAGAGAAATAGGAAACATTTAATTTTGCCCAGAAGCCACACTGGCAGACAGACTCCAGAAGAAAATTTGCTATTTAATTTAGGGTTCTAAATTATAGTATTGTTTAGATGTTTCAAAGGATTTCCAAATAGTGTTTTGTTTTAATATAAACCCACTGCAGTGAAAAATACCTAAAAGAGGTCAGTATCAAACATGTATTTGCTGTGCTTTGGATAAACATATTCACCTGCTGCAGATAGTGCCTACATACTAGGGCGTCTCAGGGACTCTGTGGTTATGGTGATGTATACATTACAAAATGCACATACATGCACAAAAGTTTATATTTTAGTTAGCTATAAGCTTTTGTATAGGTGAAAATGTTGGGTGCGATCATGTTTTATGGATAATTCATGCATGTGCAGCTCAGTCACAGACTACAAGGGATGCAAAGAGAAAACCACAAAGAACTGAACAAGCCTCCACTCAACTAAATAAAAAGGAAGCTTTAGATAACCGTGTGTTTAGTATGCAGTGATTATGAATAAATAAGCAATAGGTCTCATTGCAATTTAAAAGAATATATAATTACGATATTTAAATTTGGCTTTTACCTCAGTCATACAAGCCATAAATTCTTATTCAAAGTAAAGGTTGTGAAAAACTCAAAATAAAAAAAAAGTATATTTATATTTCACATTCTTTATACAGAAAATACAGTAGCTGTACAAGAGGTCACTCGAAAACATCTCAGTTCTTCATTCTTACAGAATTTCCTTGTCATGCATGACTAAGCTTCACTTTCATATGTTACTATAACATACACCTATGCCCCTTTAAATCTAGTTGAACATAAAAAATATATATAATATAGGGGCAATGCTCATTAATAACTCCAATGCTTATAGGCCATCCCACAAACATAGGAGGCCTATTAATAGCTCATGAAAACATAGCATTTTAATAACAGAAAATGCTACATAATATTACACATGTAAACCATTTTACCAAAAGAGGGAAAAAAAATCTGCCAAATCAGCCTTTGGCAGCAAGAGGTAATCAACCTCTCCCTACAGAACTGAAAATTTATCACAAAAGCCAAGTTCAATCTGTTGTGCACAAATTGCATTCCAGCTTCAATTCCAATTATACATATAACACAAAAGCAGAATAAAAGGTTTTGCTCTTCAACAGTTCATCACAGTGTAATTAGGTCAACCAGGTTTCCTTTAGGCGGGGTCATACTGTCTGGGAAGAAGTTGACAAGTGTATCAAACAGTTGGGTCCTCTGAGCATATGTGCGGTCAACATCTGAAAAGCCTAGTGAAAAAAAAATTTATATATATATATAAAAATTCAGAAAAATTATGGGAATCCATGAGCATTGATACAGAAAGCATTACAATACAATGTACACGTTTCTCCGGTTTTATAGCGGATACCCCACCACACTAGTGGGGAAGCTCGGACAATAAACTAATGGAGAATGACTTTTGCCTGGTTGAGTCAACCATAACGAGCAAATGTGCTCTGCATATTTGCACATTATGAACCTGGGTACCTTGAAAAATAATGGCCAAGGTGATTGGTGTACTTGCCCGTTATGGCACTTACCAACCTTGTGCAGGCACGGGAACCACCATCTTCATGGTAGTGTCAAAAAGTACTACGTCCTGGTAGTTATTGTTTTCTCATTTTAGTTCCGCTTTCAGATTTATATTAAAAAACATACAAAAAATGCACCAGGTACTAATAGCAGATCAGTCTGAACTTTTCAGACAGAAGAAATGTGAAAGAACCAAAATAAAGTACAGGTTGACATTCAAAAAATGCGGCATTTTTGAAGGTTATATATGCTGTATATATTAAAATGAAATAACACAAAATGAAATGACACTAAATGAAAAGCAAATTAGATTTTAATGTTCACTATCATCATGTATCGCTATAAATATTTTTTAGCATTTTCAATGTTTACGTTTTACACCTCTTTTCTTTGCTGAAACCATAATGCATACAGTAGCAAATGAATGAAAAGGGAGTGGATGGACAGAAATATGAATGCTTTGGCAGTAAATTACATATTGAAAAAAAAACATGCCAGGATAAGAACACAGGGGCAGCTATAGCCGACTTTTGTTAAGGTGGATGTTCTGGGATAATATTCTCCATCTATCTTTAAGTACTTGGCCAGTCACTGACCTGGAAGCATGTGTAAATCAAGTGGGGAGGGAAATATGTACATGCTCATCTACAGGTCAGTGGCACACTAGATAATGGGACCACAATTAGTACCAATCTCACCCCTTTGAAGCCATAAGTGCAGCCCTTTAACCAAATTCCTTTAAATCATTGCCAGATCAAGATTTTATTTTTTTCAAACAAACTATATCTATATTTTACTGTCCAGCTTACTTACCAAGGGGGGTGAATTCTTTGTTGGATTTGAAAAGTGCAGAAGGAAGAAGCTGAAACTAAAATGAAGAAAGAAGTCATGCTTTAGCATACACAATGGTAACTCAAGTGATTGTTTCTTTTATTAGCCTTTAGATAAAGCCTTCTCTGCTATTCATATTAAGTCAATGTCAATGTTATGTATTTTCAGCCATTATCGAGCAACAGGTACCATTTGAGAATTTGATGCACCAAACTATAAGAAAAAAACAAATTCTGCATATCCCCCTCACCTCTTTAGTCTCTTCCGGGTCTGAGTGATCCACACTGACAAACAGATCATTCTGCAGGTATTTTAGTGCGCTCAAGGGTTCTGTTTGTGCACGTTCTTGAAACCTATACCAATAAATCAAACCACCATTATTAACGGCAATGCGGATTTTCGGTTTGGGTTACAGAGGACAGGGTCATAAAAATGTTAAAGTTTTATTTACCTGTGTTTTCTAATCAGATATTTACAGTGTCTTAACAAGTACTCCTTGGAAGGTCGGCATAACTTCAAGGACCAGAAATCATCCAATCTCATTTTTGGAGAGCACGATTTTCCTGGATTTCCACCAAAAAGATAATGAACCTTATTTGACAAGAATAAAAAAAATCAGGTGTTAAGGACATCTTAACACACTTGTTTATGTACAGCAAATGATATATACCAGACACTGGTAATTCCCGAAGCATGATGCAAAGCCTTTCTATTATCAATATGTAAAATTCACTGGGGCAGGCTTCTGCTGTTAAAAATAAAATGCACAAAGCTACATACAATCACCGTTTAAATGCTTTAAAACAATGTATTTAATGCCAAATAGGTAAATTTTAGCAAAAACTGCAAGTTTGAGGAAAACTCAAGGTATGAAGTCTCCAATATTTAAAGGAAAGCCACATGTAACCACACTAGGCATAACAGAACATCTGTGTAGCCATTTTGTTAATGGAATTAAACTTTATCCCATACTGAAGCTCAGCTTTAAAATAGTTGTCCATTGCAGGAAGCCAGCAACACAGGTATGAAGGCTGCCATTGAGAACCTTTCTGAAAATAACCATTTCCCTCGCTGACATGCTGACCAAGTATTTTACAAGAACGCACAAGGTAAGAAGGTCTAAATTTAATTTTACTTTCCTGACCTACTTGCTTTTAGGACATTGTTTTGCTCAAGCAATGTGTTGATAGAGCAACCTGGAAAAGTAATATGTGAATTGCCAGATTAAAACAATTATTATTGAAAGTCACAATTAACAAGAAAGTATGTCCACAAATATAACATTTTGAGTACATTTATTTTAGGTTCAATTAATTTTTGTTGTTACTTTGTAAATAGTTAATAAAACAGCACAAATTATAGCTGGTGAAAATAAAGGTGGCATCCAAGAGGAGATGAAAATAACTTCACTTGGTTACTGAGTAATCCGGAAAAGTGGTCCCACCGACCACTAAAATTACTGGCTCAGGACAGCGCATGCTCGGGAGCCCAGTGTCACTCAACGGGGAGAAACTTCCCCCATGGTCACGTCATGATGCCATAAACCCGCCCACTCTATTATTAGTATTGTGTCCAGACACAAGCCGCCCACTTCCTTGGGCCTGGGATTTGTACTGGGGACGTGGTCTGCAGCTCTGGCCGGTGTGCCCCACCAGCGGGGTCCTTCTCCTGACCCCACCAGCGGGGTCCTTCTCCTGACCCCCCCCACCAGCGGGGTCCTTCTCCTGACCCCACCAGCGGGGTCCTTCTCCTGACCCCGCCCGCTCACCAGCCAGAGCCAAGGACCATCAAAATCCTCTTGCAGTCCGTTGGCGACCGCTGATCTAGAAGTTCTTTGTAGCTAAGCAACCATTTCTCAGCAATACTGGTGCTCTCCAATGGTTCTCGGTTGAAAATACTCTGCAGACACCAATAAAGTGCAGAAAAACACAATCACCGTTCAAAATTCCAGCAAAGTTATCACCAACCACACCTAGGTATACTCTAGCAATACACCAAGGACCAACCACAGTAACATCATCTAAATTGCTTAGCATGGTTTGTCAGGACTGAATAAAGTGTGGGTGGTGTCAGACTAAACTCTGCCAGAGTTCATCCATAACAAAAGCCATTAAAGTGGACATCAACCTTTATCTACATCTGCCACGTGAGAATTATGTAGGCTACCACTGAAAGTCTTTATTTTTGAGATTAGCATCATTTTCAAAGGTCAATGTAAGCCCCCACATGTTTCATGTAAGGAATGCTTCAAGAAATACTGGCTAATAGGAAAGGATACCTTGTGCAATTCATCATAAACCAGCTGGTGAGCAAATCTTGGACAAGGCTCCTCCTCCTGAATGCTTTTGTTTGGATTTTCCTTTGATGCTTGATCATTCTTATACACACAAGACCTAAAAATAAAAAATTTCAATATTATTAAAAATAAATGAAATGCAAGTTTAAAGCACAGAAAAAACTGAAATTCATTGCAGTTGAACAGCACAGTAAAGAAACATACCGCACATGCATTAAATACAGGAGCTACGAATAGCAACTTGCTTTCATAGGGCTGTCATTCTCATCTCTTCTTTTGTTATACAGAACAGGAGGAGCCTTTGAAGGTAGAACTCATCCATACTTCTATCCATTTATGTGGAATAAAACACTCCTATACTTTATAGCTGATTGCAGGTCTATAAATGCCCCTGTTTAGATCAGCATTTGCCATAATATGCATGTAAATTGCCTATGACTTTAGTCATTTAAAGGTTCAGTTGACATTTGCACACTGGCAACTGTGATAATTATTACTACAGGCAAACCCTATATACTACTGAAAAATAAAAAAGGGGAACACATACTATGAATGTGCCATAGGCTGCTATTCATGACCTCCTCCTAACACTTACCTAATATAATAAAAACTATATTCTTTGGTTTAAAATATACTTTTCTAGCACTGTTCAGAACATTTCCAGCAGCTCTTGCCAGGCCTCCCCTCAACACACTTCTGGCCCCCCCCCAGACTTTTATTAAATTTGGTCTGGTGACATTGCAGGTCTTTATGCCATGCGTTTACAAGAAATGTGTTGGGCAGTTTCATGTAACCTGGAAGAGAATACACAATTCTACATGGGACAACACTAGAGAAGAGGTAAGTAAAGCTGCTGGATCTGCTTTTTTTATGTTTACCAGCTTCCAGGGATCCACGGTTTACTCCAGAAAAAATTGAGCTTTACAAGACTAGCGCTAGGTATCAGAATTGTCAGCAGTATCAACAACAATTTGCTTTAGGAGCTAGGAATAGTGGAAGAAGATAGCAGTTGGAAGGTAATTTTGAACATCTATACATACCAGTTATTCCGGACAATGTCATAAATCCAGAAAGAATTCCTGACATTCTCCTCCCGTTTTTCTTTGTCTTTACTTAATCCCGACAAAACGTGGATTTCATTCAGCTCTGGATCAATGGTGGCCCGCTGTGTAAAACCTGTCATAGGAACTGAAAACAAAACATGATAATTAACTCAGAACTCAGACACAACTATCAGTTAGGATGAAATAAATAAGTTCCGTATTGAAAACGGCTCACGCTGTGTTGGCATGCTGCTACACAAATACACACACACACACCCTAATGAAAAAAACATTTTTCCCAAGTTTTTTTTATTAGAATGCCTAAGAAGAGGGACATAACCCTGTTTTGGAAACATGTTGGTTTGAATATGCACTATAAACCATCTAGGTTCCTGTGGGCTGCTTTTCATGTTGCAAATTCCGTTCACATGTTGCCAGACATAAATTGGGATTTGCTGCACCCCTCTGGTCTGGGTGTGCAAATGACACTCATCCAAGGCTAACAGAGATATTGTTTTTTTTGTTTTTTGTTTTTTTTTTTAATAACATCCAAAACAGCAGATGGCAGTCTTTACCTTAAAATATCTGTGTACCAATTTGACACGGCCATCATGTATGTAATGTTACCCACATTTTTACCCTTGATTTTCCATTCTATTCGTGCACCTGTACCCAGACTACCAACAATAAAGTTACATAACCAGCCACCATTTTTTTTTTTTTTTTTTTTTTTTTTATTTACCCATGCCAGAATCTTTCTTTGTGCCATCTGAAATGATTTCTACATGGTCATTGTCAACATCGTAACTAAAGAAGTCGTTCAAGTAAGTCTTTGACCTCTGTCCTCCAAATACATACAAGCAGCGATTTTTCTAGAAAGAATAAGAAAAACAAACTTTTTACACTACAGTATGAATAATGAAATTTTATATATATATATATATATATATATATACATACATACATACATATACATACACATACATACACATACATACATACACACTTTTAAAGAACACTTAATATCACTGGATTTAGTTTTTTCCCCATTTACATTTGAGTGATGTACATTTCATCTTTGAGCGACCCCATCTGTCCTGGCTGTGAACTCCATTTTAAAAATGCAAGCATCATTATTATTATTATATTATTATTAATAAACAGGATTTATACAGCACTGTACACTAAATAGGGGTTGCTGACAACAGACGAATGCAGACAGTGACACAGGAGGAGAGGACCCTGCCCGAAGTGCTTACAATCTAGAAGATCTAGCATCATTATTTAAACCAGTCAAGCGAGTCACACCATACAGAAATTTCATGCATACTGTGCTTTTGAAAGCCAAAAGCAAAAGTGGTGCATTGCACTGCAATGTGCTAGTGAGAAGAGTCTGGAGTGCCATTATTAATACCAACCCAGAGCACCAATGCATGTCATGTACATTCCATTTACACAATGCACCACTAGGATTCAACCCTAAACCTATGCTTTAAAGCATCCCCTTGCTTTACTTGTTTTAAAATATATATTTTGCAAATGTTAATTTGGTATACTTAATTCTTACAATAAACCATAAAAAGTGATGAAAGAATATGAGTGATAATGAATGAATTTAATGTGGCTCAATGTATATAATAAATGTATGCTTACAGAGTGAAAAAGCATGCAGTGTCCAATTCTGGATTGTATATCTTCTGGTCCAGCATTACAAGAGTCTTCTCTGAGGAGTTTCCACACCTGTGTTCGACAATCAAATGCAAAAAGTCCACTGAACTGGGGCTCGCTGGCCCTGCTATCATCCACATTACCATTACAGGTCAATATCCGACCTCCAAATGTGTATATCATGTGCTTTTCTGAATCCATACACATCTGAAATCCAAAGAAAAAAAGTTACACCACAAAACTATTGCTAGAAGTTTAAAGTGAGCAAACCCTATATGCTATGGCAAACACATACCTGGTGATCAAACACAAGCTTTGGTCCCCCATCTGCTGATGTATCTTCACTCAGTAAAGTCCAGGTGTTAGTGTCAATATCATAGCGATAAAAATCACTTTTTAGAGATTTGCTGTTTCTTACAGAGGAGTCCAAATACCGACCCAAAGTATAGATCTGCCTGCGCTGGGTATCGATGCACATCTTGTGACAAGATCTAGCACTGGGACCATTCTATGAAAAAAAAAAAAAGTACAAATAAAATTTTGTTTAAGAAAAACAGCAGCAACCTTTTCTCGTTTGAAAAAAAAAAAAAAAAATGTAGTGCTTAGACAGGAAAATCCTTCTTTCAGTGATCCTCTTCAGTTTCAATCAAGCTGGATCGTCTTTTACCACGTAATTTTCAACTAGTTCCAATCAGAGAAAACATCAATAAAAGTGTCGTGATGTACGCTGTATAAAGAAAACTTGTACAAAATAATTCTTCGGTGGTATCACACCCCGGAGGCATTGCAAAGGTTGTTCCCTGGGACTGACCCCACTTGCTGGCGATGTGGAGTCTCCCAGGGCTCCCTGGAACACATTTTTTGGTTTTGTCCCATTATCCAGGCGTATTGGTCTCGAGTGAAGAAGTTGCTGTGTGATGTACTCCAACAACAGATACCTTTGGACTCACTCACCCACCTACTGAGCCAACACCTCACATTTCTGCTGAAATACACCCGTATGTTAGCTGCTCATATTTTGGTTGCAGCACGCACTCCGATTCCCTCCAACTGGAAATCTACTCGGTCCCCCTCTACTACTGATCTGCATAGCGCATTCAGGAGATACGTCTCATGGAGTATCTCACGGCCCGTATTAGGGACACTGTGGTTAAATTTGAGGCAACATGGGAAGTCTGGGACCATTACTATGCCCGGCTGCCTGTATGACTCCCTATTTATTTGGTGCTTTTTTTTTTCTTTATGAATAAATGCCATGTGTCACCCTATGCCTTAGTCACACTTTTCCCCTCCACCTATCCCTGCCCTTTCTTTTTTCCCCCTCCTCTCCATGTTGTTGCTGGTTGGCCTGGGTTATTGGCTATTGTTCTGTTGTATAATATCTGCTTAATGAGTGCGATCACTATATGTTCTATCCTTTTATTATGAAGAATCTTTTTGAGCATACCACTCAGGGTGATGTAAATAACTGACTGAAGAGTTGTGGTTTTTGTCTTCTTACTATTTTGCACTCAATTGTTATTTATTATTTCTTTTTTTGGTCTTCTTGTCTGTATTTTTGTTTAAAACTTCAATAAAAAAAAAAAAAAAAAAAAAAAAAAAAAACGGTGTTGTGACTGCATTGGTTTTGTGTTTTTTTTATTTCATCTTTCTCATGTGTTTCATGTGTTTGGATCAAGTATTACTGTAATTTTTATATGCAGTCATTTATAGCACTGTAATGATTCTAATATTTTATATAGAAATAATTTTTTCTTTTGTCATACTCCAATTTTAACAATTAGAGGATGTTACATGCTAAAAGATAATTCTGCTACATAGAATACATATGGTATAGAAGGAGAATTCCTAGTTGTGGTATCGTTTTTAGTGACTGACAGATTATTCCTCTTATCTCAAAGGAAGTTCCATTTTACACAACTACATTTTACCATGTTAATAAATGTGACCATATTTAATAAATAAACCCTTCCAGATCTACAACTCCTCTTGCAATAAAGGTTTCATATCTTCTTTTGAACTCCATAAACTAAGCTGTGCATGTAGCAGTTGCCAGTGGGAGTTACATCATCCTCAACACCCAAGCAAGTTGCCCAAATACCCTGTATCTGAAAGAGGCCAGGGAGAAGATTGAATCACTGGTATCATCTTTAGTTCCCTCTTTAAAATTGAACTTTAAGCAAGCAGGTAAAAATACATATGGGTAGCCTGTATTTCCAGTCTTGCAAAGCACGTAAAACAGAACCGAATGCAGTTTAACAGTGGAGGATCATTAAAGTCTGAGCCTGCAATGGGAGAGTGGGAGGGTTGTGTCCAGAGAGACAATCCACCCACTGCTATACATATGAGAGACATGGTTCAGGGCTCTGGCTGGTTCGCCCCCCAAGCGGGGTCCTTGCGATCTCGCTGGGAGGTGCACCGGCCAGAGCCGCGGCCCACCGCTGGTCTCCATGCTCTTGCGGCCCACCTGTCAGACGGGGGTTTGGGACCCCTGCCGTAGAGTGTACACATTTTAAAAGCAATGTAACTTTTTTTTTTAAATAACACGAGTCAAAAATTAGAATTGAATACAATAACTTAAGGCCCCAATAAATGCCAGAAAACAAGACAATGTACCTCCTTCTCTGTATCTCGGGAAATACATATCCACTGGTTTTCTCTGACACTGTATGCCCAGAAGTCTGCTAGATCCTGTGTTCCATCCCATCCTCCAAACAAATACACCATTTCTGAAAATCAAGAACATAAGTGTTACTAAAGCAGGCTGATGTTCTAAAGATAAACGATTATGGTCAAAACCAATTGTGGTAGATTGCCCAGATTTGTTTGAACATCAGATTCTGTGATATAAACCTTTCAATATTCATAGGCAAAAGTTTTATGTCCAGTTTATGGTATTAAATTATTTCACTTGATATACACATGACATATGATTTCCAAAGTAAAGCATAGTTATTATGGTCTATTAATGGTAATAGGCCCTTTAGACAGGCTCAACACTACAAAAAATAATGTCCCTATTATGCACAAGACTCCATGATCTCCAAGTTTCTCATAACTCCATGATCTCCAAAACAAACAAGAGCTAAGAGAAAAGGGAAATCTGAGTACATCAGGCAGGCCAGCAGCCAAACCACCAGCAGTGGTTGTGCCAAGGGTTTTTGCTGGACCCTGAATCCAATACTATGATAGGGAACGGGAGCTTTGTGCATTTAGGCCAAAAAAATAAATAAATATTTTTTTCCCTTCAGGCAAGCATGAAATACAAAGGACTTACTGAAAAAGTAACAATAACTAATCTAATTACCAAAACAGCCATTCATTTCAAGTTTCTATAGTGGTATGCAACACTGCAATTAAGCATCTTACTTCTGTGAAATATGAAAGTAATCTTGAGCGACTGATTGAATTGCACAATTAAAAATCATTGTTCATAATCCAATTATTAGATTATTTTGATGATTGTTTGTATTGTATTTTTTGATCATTTTTATTTTGTTGTTCTTCACTTATTCCTTTTATATTTGTACTTAAAAATAGACAAATAGCCAAAGAAAACAATTTAACACATACCAAATATATATATATATATATATATATATATATATATATATATATATATATATATATATAGTTAATCACTTTATATATACTGTAAATATATAATATAACCCACAACGTGTATAGGGGGGAACCCCAGTGTACCCTCCTCCTTTGCTTGTAATAGTAGTCGTTAAACGGATTTGTCATGACCGATGCAAGACCGACGTCGAATGACCACTGTACATTCGTCAAATTATCAACTGAGACGGCGCACAACCGCTTATATCCAGTGAGAATCATCTGACATATGTACACAGTCTCAGCAATACAAATAAAGCCTTAAAAGACTGAATGTATTACTACTTCTAAAGACTCCAAACTTTATGAACAAAATATATGTGAAATGTGAATTTAAAAATGGATCCATGTATGAAGGAACATGCAGTTGTTAGGTTTATGATAAACAAATACTACTGTCTGACAAATACTGCCACATCAAGAATTATGTCATTTGTTTCCACAGTCAATGTATAAGCCTTATATTTTAACATCAGTTAGTAAACAATTTACCAGATTGTACATCAATGACCATTTGATGTCCACCTCTCATTCCTGGCCTGCTGTCTTCTGCATCCCCTAAAAAAAAAAAAAAGTGTATATTAACTCCAATTAAAGAAAAATTATATTTATTTTATTTATATTTAATATGCTTTTTTACTTGTAACTAAAAAGCCATGAAGCATGTCTGTATAGCGATCAATCCTAAACTTCACGAACAAAAAGTTTAAGGCAACAGTAATTAAAACTGTGTACAAAGCAAAACAATTGAATGGGTCAGTTGTTGCTTAGGCTACAAAGGTATAGGAAGAGGAAAAAAACATATACACAATTCCAACACAAAGCTGACAATTGTTACCTTTAGTGCTTTTCGGAATAATCTGGTTCCACTGTGGCTTATATTCTTGTTGACTGATGTACTGGCTGAACAGACCATCTAAAAAAGATAAATCACAAGCTTGTTACATTTATTCTGACAATCATATGCAAGAGTTATGGGATTAATAAGAAATGAACCATAACCCCAGCACTCAGTAAAAGACTAGAGGAAGTGTGTGTGCATAAATACAACTCTGAAAGGTCCTGCAGGGAAGCATGGTGTTTAGAAAAAAAAAAAATCTATACATTTCAAGTATCCAACTGCAAGAGTTAAGGTATGAGTTATTAGCCAGAGTAACTACTTGGTATTTGCATTAGAGTGTTTGGGTTTCACAAGTTATTCTCCGGTTACTTTTTGATACAGTCCTGCCTCCCTCCCAAAAAAAAATACAAAATTTAGTTTACCATTGACAGCCTTTTCGATCAATTCCTCACTGCCATCAAAGTCTCCTTTTAAAACCAGCTTGTCATGAAGATCTGTTAACATTGGGTGTTCTAAGGCAATTTTAGTTTTCTTCTGTAAGGATTCAAAAGCCTCTGTGTAATTGTGCTGGCGGAAGTGCTTGAGACAAAGGCGAATGGCTTCCTGTTCACGGTACTACTGGAACACAAGGAGAAGGGTGAACAACTTTACTAAAATTACCAATACTTGAATATAATATTATTACCAATATTAAAACGATTATCCTTCAACCCCAGATTAAATTTAATTTGTCTTTGTGAGATTTTTAATGTTAATAAAACTGATAAACCATTTAATGAAAAAATGCGAGTGCAAAATTTAAAAGCAGATTTCAGTTTTAGGAACAGCAAAAAATTGGAAATGTTCTCATTTATTGTACGTTATATAACAATTTGGAGAATCTGAAGACGTTTCTGTGTGCAAGAAACATTGCCAAAAAAACAGTACTGGATGGATGTGACCTTCAGATCCTTAGGCATTAAATACAGACACAGATCTGTAGTAAACACTGCAAGGGTTTTAGAACCCTTTCCAAAACCTGTAATGTGAACATAGTTTGTTGCTGCATTCCCAAAAGCAACCTAAACTCTACCATGCAAAGACCGAACAACATGTACAAATGATGAAGAACCCCACTGCCTTGTCTAAGCCCATACTCAGGGATTCTGCATCATCTGGGCTAAACTGGAAACGGATTATCAAGCTTGTCATCAGCATGCAGTTTTAAAAGCTAGAATCCATAACAGCGAGGGGAACATTATGCATGGGAATGGGAAGGTTGCACTTCTTAGAAGGCACTGTTAACTTTATACAGTCTGGCTGCTTACAGAAGTGGAAGCTAAACATCTAAAAGAAAGTATGCGTAATGAGTACTGAAAAGATACTGAAAAATATTTTAGCTTTGTCAATTTGTCACAGAAATTCTGAAATTGTTTCACGTGTGGATACAATTTTGAAAACATTTCTCAGCCTTTAGAGTTGGACTCTTTTCATGACAAAACATAACATGTTTGATTTCATTCTCCTTACTGGATCACACAACATACAACTATGGTGTATTTTGGGTT
Source organism: Pyxicephalus adspersus (assembly GCF_032062135.1). Classification (NCBI taxonomy): domain Eukaryota; kingdom Metazoa; phylum Chordata; class Amphibia; order Anura; family Pyxicephalidae; genus Pyxicephalus; species Pyxicephalus adspersus. Next base: position 112,141,024 of record NC_092859.1, read on the forward strand.
GCTGAGGTTATAACCAGCTCAAATACCCTTAAGCATTTGGTGGATGCTTCAAGAGGCAGTTCATACAAGACCAAAAAAGTGCTTCTTTCTTTCCTTAAAATATTCCAATGATTACAGAACCGGGCTATTTCACCTGAGGTCCTAAAAAACAGCTTTACCATGTATAGCAGCACAGCAATTAAACATTCCCAGCCCTGCTGTTGTAAGTTACCATAACATGTACCCTTACCTTACTGTACCAGTGAAGACAGGGCTGTACAACTTCTGGATCATCAATGCCATTGATTTCAACATACCAGATACTAAAGTTAAAGCTTGGCCCCCAAGACAAGAGAGGTACTAAATAAAGAAAAAAATATATATATTTTTAGAGGCATACCACACATTATTAAACAATTTTGTAGTATAAAATGTTCTTATGAATATTACAAGTTAAAACTGCATTACATTTAATGATTCCATTGTTTGTAATATTTGTTATGCTGCAATTCTACTGTATCTGTTATGTTTTGTTCTTAATACTGTATCATTTCCCCTTGTAAAACTAATTAAAAAAATATTTAAAAACTATTTGGCTATATATTATACCAAAAATAACTGTCGACAAATTGGTTGGTACCCTTATTGCTTACCTAAATTAACCTATTGCTTTATGCCTTGTTAAAATGAGACAAAAAGCAACTGTCTTATGTCCCAAGTATATATGCTTGGCTTTGATATGTAATTTAGTAAAGCAGCTTTATCTTCCTGTGGCAACAGCTGCAAATATTAAAAAGTTTGAGTATGGGGACTGCCGCCAATGGCCCTAGCCGTAACCCAAGAGAAAATATTTACATCGGAGTACAACTTCCAAAAGATACAAGCTGAAGTCCAAAGTCAGGGTTCACCAGTATCTGACCCCTCCACAACAAAATATTAGGGTATGGTTTCCAAAATCTTGCCCATATTTTTATAGGTTATTGCCCAAAATAGTCTTTTGAATCAAAACTCTCAAGCAAAGTCAGGTAAATACATAACTCACAACGATGTGTGGCAACTACTTAGTCATTTCACAAATGGGAGTACTGTGGAGAGGTACCAACAAAGTTGTCTGCATTTGCACACAATATTAGACAACTTCTGACACAATGCAGTAAGATACCTATTTTAATGAATCGGCATGGGAACATCTGCTCATCAATTTTATGCTTCAGAGTGAATGTTTCTTTGTTATAATCATTCTTCAGGCCACTAAAGTAAAGAACAAATTTACAGTATATGTAAAATAAAATCTTAAAAAAAAAAAAAAAATATATAAAGCATATACCAATAACCAATGAAATATTAACAGCTACAGCATTAATAAAATATGACTATTAGCCTAGACATTCAAAATTATCCAGGTGTTTCAGAAATATGAATGCTGCAATCATCGTCAGAATGAGTAAACTGGAATTTTATTATACACAAAGTAAGGTCAGTGCTTTTGACCTCTAGAGTTTCTACAAATTGTAACTCACCAAGAAGGAAAACCAAAGAATAAGGAAGGATAAAGACTGCAGAACTCAAAAATGGTGACAACGGTGGTTTCCAATTTAGGGTTCATGTGGACACACATTATAAAATTTGTAATGTGCACCTAATAACCGAACAAAACCCTAACTGCATTTTCCTCAATCAGAGAAGTTCCTCCGCTAGCACTACTCTGAGGCTTCTATTTTCTCTTGTGTAAACCTATCGGGACCAGAATTCAACTACATATGAACCCAATGCAGAGCTTCAAAGTTTCAGAGCTCCAGCTTAAAGTACAAGCAAGCATCTTGGAGGTGCCAATAACAATTCTGATATTACTGTGGTGTACAGAAATTAAAAACGCTCCTCAAAACTTTTAAACCCCTGCAATACATTCAGATATGTCTGGCTCTTACTACAACACGGTTGATAAAACTGACTTGTAATGCTTCTCAATTTTACCTTGACAAAAGCTCTGTCATGTTTTCTTCATTCATGCCACCAAAAACTTTGAACTTTTTTAAATTACAAACATGCGTCTTCTCGTACTTTCCAAAGGTGATGCTCTGGACAATGGCTGGCCTTTCCATTTTCAGTATGAGATACTATATTACAAAAAAAAAGTGAATTCTCAGACAAAACACAAACTTCAATAAATTATTTACACGTATTTAACAGTCACAGAGTAGCACATGTAAGTTTTCAATTACAAAGGAAAGTCACTTATACTGTCATACCTCCTTCTAATGAAGAGACTTACCTGAGGGGGATAGTTGCTCTCGGAAGACCATCGTGAAGACTGATCATTGGGCTTGTCAACCAAGATGTTTCTGGGAAAATTAATTTTAAAGTTAGAATACAATTTTAAAGCTAGTAAAAGTTACATTAATTGAATTGTGCACCATAAGAGGAACATCATTCTATCATATATTGCTAAAATCACAGAATTGTAATTAAGCACGGAAACAATGAGTTCCAGATATATATTTACAGAGAGATAAATATAGCAAATATGCAATCACTAGATACAGATAAGTAGTGGACTTGAGCATCATTTTGTAGTGCAAGTTGTAGCCCAGAGCCAAATACATATGACATAACAATGGGTGTCACTGATATCAATGCAGGTCTTTCCAGTTTAAATCCAAATGGAATTAAATACATTTTAGGTTTTAAAGTGGGAATTGGGCCCCTCTGAAGCAGGTTGTTTTTCTACAATTACATTGTTTACATTTTATTTGATAGTCTAAGTTAGCTTTCGCGAACACTTTGCAGATCACTGAACACTTGTCAAATGCCAGAATGAGCCACGTGAACACACTGGAATGTTTCCCTTTATGTGCGTCTGAAAACTGCAAAGTAACAATGATCCATGGTACCACACACTGGAATAGGCATAATGTGCTGGCCTTTAATTCAGGCGAATCAGGATAAGTCGCTGCAACTTCATGCTCTGTCAACCCATTTACACATTTTTTAACAAAGTGGACCTCTCATAAGAATTTTTACTTTACATAAAAAAGTAGACAACCCTTTTATGAAAGGTAAAAATTTCCTTTTTTGGTGTTTTTAAAATCGTCTGTATCCTAGGACGCTTCTGGATGCCCGTTCTGTGCATCCAAGAGCTGAGACATGCGCAGAAGGAGCTTTTTCTTCAATGGGGGGGGAATGTAGATCTCACGCATGCACAGTGAGAACGGCACTCTTTTCCCCACATTTACAGCAGGCTATGTCACCCCGACTGTGCAATGAGAGATCAGGTGATGTAGGCAGAAGCCAGAGGAAGATGAAACAAGATGGCAACACCCCACGATGCCACCTCCAAGCCAGGACGAAGTCAGATTACAAGACACGATCCAAGAAAACAGCAGAGGGATCTGCAGAAGAAAGGTGAGCAGGTTTTTTTTGTTTTTTTTTAGTTAGAATATGAAAATTGTAGAAAATGTATGAATAGCTGCATTGTTTTCACAATGCTGATTAGAGATAAGTATCATTTTACACATTCCACATTTACTTCTTGAAAATTCTCACAAGTGGCTTTATTTACACCAAAGAGGCGCTTCATCATATAACATAGGGGTGTTATGTTGCATACCTCATAACTTTTAAGCAAAAAGCATATAAATATACCTACTCATTATGATATACTTACCTACTTGTCATTTAAATCTTTTTATACAGTTTATTGTCTAAGTGGAGATGATGTAAATGTCTGGTGAAGTAATGTTCCTGCTAAATGTGTCACCAATGTTTTTAAACTGTCTCAGGCACTTTATTTTGGGGTTTATTCTATTATGTTGTACTAGTTTTTTAGGGCATATGGAAAGCATGTGGAAGTGGAACTAAAAGTATGGTCATGCAAGAAAGGGACAAGACAACAGATTAGTCACCAATGGGACACATAAGTAATATAGTAAAGGTACTTTTATGCATCAGGAAACCATTGAATAGGAATTTCAGAGTAAATCTATACTTTGCTTTAAAAAAATACTGAGCTACCCAAACATTTTGTAGATTCCGGACTTCCTAATCCTAGAACTAGCCAGTGGTTATAGGTACCCAAAATTATTGCTAGAAAGCCCATAACTGCATTTACAAGTAGGGGCTAGAATAGAAAGTGTTCTAACAGTGGAATATTTGGACATAGATGAAGCCTTCCCTCTAATGGTGAGATTAGGGTAAATCTAAAAAATGTAGCATTGATACTCCTAATGGATTTACATCACATATTACACTGGTCAACTTCATGTTCTTTATTACACAGTTATTCTGTATTGTTCATCTAAAATGATTGAATTTTTTGCCAACACTCTGCAGCTGGGAGACATAATTCTAGTTGTCATTAAGACAACTAATTAAACACATTTTAAAACTGAACTTTTGGAATGTCGGTAACTTGCAAACCAAGAAAAGAATATACATACACATTCTGTAATAACCAGTTATCATTAAAGGTAATAATCTATGCATGTGCCTAAAAATTTTACCATTAGGACACTGGAAAAATGGAAACAAAATAGGGCTTTATAAAAAAAACATTAAAATAAATCTCAACTCTAAAGGAAAAGTTGTAAAATTGTAAACATTCTGGAAACATTTACAAGCTTTTAACCAATTAAAAAACAAAATAAGAGTCATTGTGCACGCAGCACATGCTGGAAAATGATGCTATTCCAAAGCCCAACATTATTTGTGTGAACATCCTACAGATTAACAGCCTAGAGACCACTTTCCCCTACGTGCTGATCTTGCAGTCACACTCCTAAAACGTGCAGTGAAACAAAGCCAAAAATTGATAATCAACCTGCACATACAGGTCTAAATCTTTCCTGTTGACAAACTCTGTTTACATTCACAGCCATCCAAGCCCATATGACCCTTGTTCTTTCAGACAAGGTCAAGTATGGGTTACTGCCAAGTTAGTTAAAGGGAAACTATTAGGACTTTCAAAAGGCTGTTTATTTTATTTTAATGTGGAAATGTAGCCTATGTAGACTAGGTAAGCAATCTGTTGAATAAGGATTATTTTCCACAAGAGGGGACACAACAACCTGTACGTTTTACTGGGTACTTTGTGAGGCCCTTTTCACATCACTGTGCAGGTCAATTTTGGATTAGCCCCCATTCATGCCAGTAGGTCCAGTGCTCAAACAAGAAATGTCTTAAGGTGGATGGGAAGAAATTGTAGGTGGGTGGAAACCCCTGCGTTGTAACCCAACTCATCAGTAACCATTCAAAAACAGCTAGGTGGTGGCTGAAAAGTGCCAGGTGGTGCGCCTAGCTAAAAGGGGCTGGAGAGAACACGGAGGTTGCACATCCGGACTGGTCAATAGAACAAACAGAAAACACTACAGCAAAGGTACAGCCACCTATATCAACCACCATCAAAGTTTATAGGGTAAGTAAATCCAGCTCAGTCATTACAGCACACAGTTTTACAAGTCCTATGTGCAGAACAAGAGAAAACAGTTGAAAATTACCAGGTCTCCTTATTTTGTCAAACATAGGGTGTAATTAGCTGTGACTTGAAATACAAAAAACATCTATGACATCCCTCTGAAAAAGATGGTACAACAAAAACTATATGACCAGGTTAATTTCTATCCCTTCCTCATCCTTCTTATAGCCCATTACTATGATGGTTGGCCTAAGGCTACGTACGCACGTCAGATGATTCTCATAGGACTAGTATCAGATAAGAATCTGACGTGTGTACAGCACTCGTCCAACGCCATTCATGGATCTGCCCTGGTAGATCCAGAATGACGTGTACAGCACTCGTCCAATCCCATTCATGTATCTGCCCTGGTAGATCCAGAATGACGTGTACAGCACTCGTCCAACACCATTCATGGATCTGCCCTGGTAGATCCAGAATGAAGAGTGACTGCAATGCAAGTGAAGAGACGAGAGCGCAGCAGGGTGCTGCTCTGTCATTCTTCCTCCTCTATACAGCAGAATGACGATTTATGTGTACCGCTTTTTCATGCATCTTTCAGTCTTTTGTCGTTTGAAAGGATCATGAAAGATACTTTCCAATGACAAAAGTCCTACGTGTGTAAATAAAGAAGGCAGCAGGGAGATCAGCCTAGTGAAGAGAGTAGTGCTCTGGTTCTGACCACAAGACATATCTAATATCATGATAGGTGTGCGTGACAGCATACAAATGTAAATGACTAAGCTTACAAGGGACATTTTTATGTACTGTATAGGTTATTTTTACTGCAATTTTTTATCATAGAATAATTCTCACACAATGAACAATAATCAACATGCTAACCAATTGCCTAGATCATGCTCAACTAGTTTTTGTTGGACCTTTTTCAGAGGAAAGTCAGATTTTTCTTGGAATTCAAAACAGAACTGAAATGATCCACAGTTTTTTTGTAGGCTTGATTACAAATTCTGCCAGCACCCCATATCCAAGAACAGACGGCCTGATTTCCTTTCGCCTTGTGGAGTAGAACAGGATTGCAAAATTATTCCTTCTTCACTAGTCTGCAGTGATATGGGTTACCATCATTCTGCTACGCAAAATGGCATTAGTGCAACACTCAAAAAAAAAAAAAAAAAAAAAAAAAAAAAAAAAAAGTAACACCGGCCCCATAATTTTCCATCACCTAGGCGAATAGGAGCGCAGAGCCTCCTGGGATACCTACATCACGCTTCCCAGGGGGCTTTTGGCTGCTCCTTCTGCACATGCCCAAGCATCTCTGCATGCGCAGAGGGAGCCTTTACACTGCATGCGCAGTGAGATCAGCAAGTTTTTTCCCCAATCTAGGTCACCTGATCTCACGCCTGTGTCAGGCAACATAGGAAGAAGAACCCAGAAGAAGAGGAGGAGATGGGGGCACCTGGTGTGCCAGCCCAAAATCGGATACCTGATGGAAGAAACCTTCCGATGGATCCACTGCTCTGCGGGATTGAAGGCAAGTGTGATTTTTTTGGTTTTGGGTTTACTTCCTCTTTAAGCACTCCAGCTTATCCAAGTGACCTCTTTAGTGAGCACAGGTGACAACATACTCCATGCTCATAGAGGTTCAAAATCCATGAGATGCCTACACTCAAGTGAGGAATTAAGTCTTTACGTGAATATATTGTGTTAGCTCTGTTCACAGCAGATGTACATGCGGGACCATACAGGTCAGTTCTCAGAAAGCTTAGATTTACACAGGATTTGAACAGGATGGGGGATCTGTACATATGAGAGTTAGCACCTTCTAATACTTGCCTACACACACTATGGCACACAACTAAATCTGCATAGAAACAGGTAAATATCTGTCTGTATTGTGACCACAACAACCAACAGGCTCAAATCTTCCATGCAAAATGCCCAACAGAACCAGAGTTTAATTTAGTAGAGGAAGCCATAAAATATCAAGCAAGCCCTGCTCCTGTTCTATCAATGCTGTATTAAGGAGCAGTAATGGCAACTTGCTAATTTTAAAAACACGGTGTGTTGAGTGAGAACAGCCAACTCATGTGCATTATTATCCAAAACAGCACATCACAACAAAGAGCATGCATGATGCACTTTTAAAGGCAGAAAGGTGTGTACTATGCTGCAAACACAGCAACCCTGTATAGCAATGCATGTCCTGTGTGCTATGTAATGCATAGATTTCTGCAAAGAAATGCATGCACTGATACAATAATCTAGTGTGAAAACTCAAAAAAAAGTTTCATTATGCTGGACAAAACAACATGAATATTGACGACAACCAGCACATCTGTGAAGTGACATTTCAGATCATCATTATACATTAGTTTTTGTCACGTTTAGCTGAACTTGTTCTTGTAACATTAACAATGTTTTAGGGCTTTCTAAGCTGCATCATCAGCGTAGGAGAGGTCAGGAAAAACCGATGTAGTTTTAAAAGCTGCAAAACATCTTCAGCTAAATAGGAAGTCCAGCAAAATGTGACTATGGCCGGATTCACCCCAATCTGCCCCTAATACCACCACCATCAACACTTTCCTGCTACATCCCCAAGTCACATGTTTGGAGGTCAAACTTTACAAACACAGACATGCAATTATCAGACAATGCACTGTGTCAATGCTACAGAGGATAAATAATGTGAGAAAACTCTAGCCATGGCAGTACACTAAAAAAATGGAGCTCATAAAACACAAAGTGATAATATTATAAATCAGAGCCGTTATGTAATGGAAGGTACAATGTGCTGCATATCCTCTCCAGTCTCTGGTACCTGCCCGGTCACATTATAAATAAAGCTGTGTTTATCCTGAATACCGCTCAGGCTGCAGGCCTGAACTGAAACCGGACACCGCGCCCGAGGCGGGAACAAGCCAGGACAAGACGCGTCACATGCAGTGTGAGGAGCCCGTACGAGACAACCGCTTCCAATGTACTTACTCAGGGAGGTAACTGGAGGAGAACGAGCTCCACTTATACACGGAATAAGACAGCACTCTACTCTCCGCAGCCATCTTGTTAGCAGGAAGACTGGGGGCGGGGCTGGACAGCTAAAGACACACACAGGCACGTGCACCGGCGGGAGGCGGGGTCTGCGAACTGCTCGTCTTACAGGCAAGGAAAGGGTATACCAGACAGTCAACCAAACAAGGTGGTGACAGTGGCCAGCAAAGCTGACAGCGTTGCTCCACCCGTCGTTGACTTAGAAAACGCCCCCTGGGCGGAACATGCATTACGTCACGTATCTCCTCCGGTAAACACATGACGCACTTTCAACGGCTCTTGTCTATCAACTAAAACAAGCCACGCCCTCATCGCCTGTTTTAGCATCGCCTGTTTTAGAGCGTGACTAGAGTAGGGTGGTGGTGGGGCAGGAGAGGGAATGGCGCCATGTGGGGGGGACATGTACAGGGGGGCTCCAGCAGCTCACATGGAGTCTCTAGTCAGGTATACAAAAAGTTCCCTTAAGTGAGGAAGGGCTATTTGTAGCATATAAAAATGGCCGCCCATTTACCACAGCGGCATTATTTCCAATTACCATGGACTGTGTTTAGCGTCCTGTCAAACAATACGGTATTGAGCTTCTGATACATGACGCCTAATCTGCAAATGTTATGCCCTCCCTGGTTCACCCTTTCCCTTCCTCATAAAATGGGAATGGTAATTGTACTGTAATGTCATTGTAATGTAGATTTTTTTTATTATTGCACACCCTATTTTATGACATCACGTTGTGTCTGTGCATGTAACCCACATGTGATGCCAAGTTTTAACAACGGAAACACAATGAATAAAGTGGGTGGCCAGGGACGGTAAGGTTTGTGGTTTGGGTGCAGTATATATAGTTACGTAGTAGGTCAGGTTGAATAAAGACGTAAATCCATCAAGTTCAACCACTAGGGAAATAAACATATCCAAGATAATAAACCCTATGGACATAATTGAGCCAGAGGAAGGCAAAAAGAAAACCCTGGTACAATTTGCTTTAACAGGATGAACAGTCACTGTTATCTTTACTTTAAAGCTTTAATACCAAGTTATATTCTGTTCTTCGAGAAAAGCATCCATCTTTTTCCTAAAGCAATCTATATTACTTGCTGAAACTACTTCCTGAAGGAGCCTAGTTCACAAAGAAGAATTCCTTCCTTATCCAGAGCTTAAACTTCTTTTCCTCTAGACGCAGAGTGCCCTCTTGTTCTTTGTAATAATCTCAAAGTGAATAATGGGGAAGAGAGTTCTCTATATGGACCATTTATATATTTATCCAGGGTGACCATATCCCCCCTTAAACATCTCTTCCTAAGAGAGAACAGATTCAGTTCAGCTAATCTCTCCTCATAGCTGAGCTCCTCCATTCCTTTTATTCATTTAGTTGCCCTTCTCTGCACTCTCTCCAATTCCACAATGTCCTTTTTGTGAACTGGTGCCCAAAACTGGACTGCATATTCCAGATGTGGTCTGACCAATACTTTGTACAGGGACAGGATTATGTCTCCATCTCTGCAGTCTAATCCTCTTTTAATACAACAAAGTACTTTGCTAACTTTTGATATTGTAGCTTGGCATTGCATGCTGTTATTAAGTCTATGATCTACCAGAATCCCCAGATCCTTTTCCATTCCTGACTCCCCTAAAAGTATTCCCCCTAGACAGTATGAAGCATGAATGTTGTTAGCCCCCAAGTGCATAACTTTACACTTATCTATATTAAATGTCATTTGCCACTTGGCTGCCCAATCAAGCAGTACATCCAGGTCTGCTTGTAGATTATACATATCCTGCATGGAATTTAATTCCATCTGCACACACAGAAATTGTACTTTTAATCCCAAACTCTATATCATTTGTAAAGATAGGTAAACAGTAAATGTCCCACCACTGAACCACTGGGTACACCACTAATAATCTTAGGCCATTCAGATTATGAATTCAAAATTATTAATCACTACTCTCTGGAGATTGATTTTTCTGATGCTGGATGTCCTGTACCTGACTTGCTGCAGCAACTAATTCATGCTTTAAGTAGGGATGAGCGAGCGAGATTTGTAAATTCGATCTCGCAGCAAATCGGGCCTTTCTCGTTTACTGAACATCTAAGCAAGAATGGCCTTGTGATTCGCAATGAGGTTGTGTTCTTGCCGAATGAACGAGGGAAAAAGCAGGGGGTGGTAATGCCAACTATTTCTGGCGGGAAATGCGTCTGGAGCGAATCATTTGCAAAGAAGCGGTAGACGCAGGGGGAAGGTGTGGCATTTGGCGACCTGCCGCATCTGGCAGGGGGCATACTCCCTGGAAGTCCGCCACTGTAAGACAGCAGCAGCAAACTGTTGAAGTCAGCAGCACAAATTGTCAAGCAGGTCTGAGATGTGTGTGGAGCACCAGTACGCCGTTAGATGTATTGAGAGGGCGGAATACAATCATACAGTCACATCATGTATTGTGGACTGGGTCTCAGGAGCCTCAAGCGCAGCAGGCTCTTCTTCTGCAGCAGCAGCAACCAGCACAGCCGTGACAGGAGCAAAGACAGAAGTTAGCGTGGCTAATGCCTTTACCTCCCGATGACTCTCCCTTGTTTGACGAACAGCCCGAGGATCTGTAAGTGAGAATTTCAGGGCAGGAGGCAGACTTTTGGATCAGTGGCTGCATTTGAAGAAGTTGGTTTAGATAAAAATGAGGATGATGATGACCGAGATGTCACCTGGGAACCACTGGTGCATGTAAGGGCTAGCAGCAGTTCGAAAACAGACGTAGAGGAAAGGCAACAGCAGCAACAGACTGGGGATGGAAGGGACGCAAATCTGCCTCATGTGAGTCCCAAAGAAGAGACAGACAAGTGGGCACAAGCAGGGGAACAGTCAGAGACGATGTGACCGTGGGGGAGATGGAGCTAAAGCGGACGCAGGGCACCCAGCAGAGGTGCACCTCTCCAGTGTGGTCCCATTTCAAGCTGAAAGACGATGACGGGTGCATAGCAATCTGCATCCTGTGCCACAGGCAGATCTGCAGAGGACAGGCCGGGTCACATTTGGGTACAACATCTCTGCTTTCCCACATGCGCAAGAACCAAACCAAAGTGGAAGCAGTACTTGCATTCTCTAGAAGGAAGTGCAACCACATCATCCTCTTTTCTTCCACCTCCATTGACTCCTTCTCCACCTCAAACTGTCATTGGTACTACGTCTCAGGAGGTTGGTGCCAGCCAGACTTCTAGCGGCGATGAAGTATCAGCTTCTGCCCGCAGGTTTTGTGGTGTCAGACGACATTTGTTGCCGCAAGATGGGTACTCCAGTGACCCCTTCAGCTCCCCTAGCTCCCAGTCACTTCAGCCCACTCTACCGAAGTTCTGCACAAGGCATCAAGCTATGGGCCTAACCAACAAAAATGTGAACTCAATTCACGTTTTGCAAAACTATTGGCCTTGCAGCTACTGTTGTACAGCTTTGTGGACTCTGCTCCCTTCTGTGACCTGATGGCCTGTGCCGAGCGGCGGTGGAATATACCAAGCAGGCATTACTTCTCCCGCACAGCTGTACCCTGTTTACATGCACATGTAATTGAAAACCTCTCCCAGACATTGGCATTCTCGGTGTTTAGCCAAATCCACGTCACCATGGACAGCTGGACAACCAGGCACGGAGTGGACGAAAGGACACCGTACTGTAGCGGTGCCAGCAGCAGTACTGGCAACAGGCCACACACATCCAAAAGTCTAGGCCAAGGCAGGGGGGATTTTCTGGATCCCTGGCGAAATCTGATGCAGCCACCTCAAACAAGTGAAGTGCAGAGGCATAACCATCGAGAACGGATGAAGCGCATGGTGCACAAGTAGGTTGGCTTTTTTCTGGCTGGTGGTAGTGGTGTTGAAGACAGCATTAATTTTTCGGTCAATAGGCTTGAAATCTGCCTGCAGTTGGCACAGTATGCCATCAAGCTTCTTTCATGCCCGACATCTAGTGTTCTGTCAGAAAGAACCCTTAGTGCCGCTGGCGGAGTGGTCACGGACAACTGATCACGACTGTCCCTGGAAAATGTCAATCGCCTCACCTTTTTGAAAATAAACGAATGTTGGGTTACTAACAACTATCAAATCCCCACTGCAGATGTTTATGATTGACTGACACAAGGACTCACTGGCCAACCAAGATACCACTGTGAACCCATACTGCTCCTGTGCTGAGTCTGTGGCTGCCTATCAGAAACACCCTGTCAGCTGAGCCTGCCTCAGTTGAATTTTTTTGCTAGTTATCTCAATGTCCAGGGGTGGCATTCATCGCCAATGTCATGCTTGCCATTGTGCCAGCTAGCAATATACTTTACATTTCTGCTGCTTCCGGGAGGCCAACTGCAGATGAAAACCCCCAGTACTGCCACACTGATAGGTACCATTGCCTTTGACTAATTTTTTAGCTAAGTATTGTAAGATTGAGGGTTGGCATTAATGTCATCCACTTCATGATGCAAACTAGCAATATCGTCCACCTTCCTACCGTTTCTGGCACCATAAACCACAGCAACAGTGCTGGCGCACAAAACATCTTGGTCTGGCCCTTCACAAATTTCAGATATTTGTATTACACACTTCTGGTTGGCATTGGCGATGGACTACACCCAGCTCTAGATGCCAGATACCAATGCGGTCCCCACTCCGTCCCAGGGCCCACCGTCTGCTGCTGCTGCTGCTGTTGCCGCCTGTCAGTACTCCATTCACTAAAATTCTACACTTCTGGGTGGCTGGGTGGGGAAGACCGTTTGGTACAATGAAATTTCTGGCCTACTTTAAAATAAATGCATAAATATTTTTCTTTTTAATTACATTAGCAATTTATTTGTAAATAGACAAATGTACAGTATTGTACAAAATGACCAATATTTGAAAAATTGTATTACACAAACCAAAGTAGAGAAGAGACACATTGAGTTGTTCTATGCTTAATTTTCCCCACATATAAATGTACTACTAAAAAAAAAAACAACACATAAACTCTACATAGACATAAAACTGTATCATTATTAGAGTAATTCTCTTCCTTTCAAATGTTTATTATTTTTTATGAATCCTACCAGTGGGCTGATGCATGAGAGAACCAAATATTTTATTGTTCTGTGGTACTCAAAACAAAGAGGAGAAAGTGTGTATGTGCTAAGGCAGTGGTCGCCAACCTTCTTGGTCCCGCGGACCACAAAAATTACCGACTCCTGACCACGCATGGGCGGAGAGCCGGTTGTCAAAGAGCAGGAACCTCCCCCATAGTAACATCATAATGCCATAACCCCGCCCACTCTGCCATTGCAGATCTGAGCTAGCAATGGGCGAGAGGGCGGGTTGTGTCATGAAACACAGCCTGCCCACTCCCCTGAGCCAGGGATTTGGACGGACGTGGTCCACAGTTCTAGCCGGTGTGTCTTCCCGGCAGGGTCCTTCTCCTCACCCCACTTGGAGATGCACCGACCGCGCCAGAGCTGCGGACCACTAAAATGTTCCCACGGTTGGGGACCGCTGTGCTAAGGAGTCTCCTAGCACCAATCTTATTTTAGGAATGACCCATTTGGAGATCAGGCTTTGTTTTCTTTTATCTCACAAGGAATCCATGGCTGATAACATCATATTCTTTTACAGCTTTTTCTCTTCTCTTTTGCTGTAGGACACAAAACTGCTAAAGTTCTTTGGGAAGCTCAGAGCATAAGTTCTCAGTCGCAGCTAAAGCATCTGCTTTTGCTAGGTGAGGAGCATTAGGATAGCTGTCAACTAACAATGTAAAGTCAGCAAGCATGCCATCCAACATAGCTTGACGCAAATCTAGGACGTGCGATACTTCCAGAGCCAACACTTTTAGCAAAGTAGCAGACAATGAACGATTGGCACACATATTAGGATTTTGCTCCATCAATGTTTGTTTGATATTCAAGAAATGTACTTGAATATCAAACGGCATATTTAGATACTGAGTAAAACATTCCTTCACAGTAGATGTTCGATGAGGAGGAAAAACCACCAGTCTCCATGGAAAACAAGTACACATCACCCACCTGTGTATCAAAAACATTATTCAAAAACACACCATATAGGTGGGACAAAATATCTCCTAGCCAACGACAGTCGTGGGTGTCCTTTAGGATGCCTTTGTCCATAAGCACCACTTGGAGACCATTTTTAAAGACCCCTGGTCCCATAGTGAGAATGTCCAAGAGGTAAACATGAGTTCTTGTGCCCACCTGCAGCCAACACAGTTTCCCATAGTGACATATGTTCAGGCCAGAAGCTCCCAAGCTCAAGACCTTTTGGTGCTGGAGATGCAGAATCTTTCTTCTACTGTCTCTCTTTCAACCTATTGGCCTCTTGAGTCTTCTACTGATTCCACATTTAGAACATTTTTCTCAAATAACAGCCTTGCTCCTCCTGCACAGCTTTACCAGTTTTCAAATCGTTGACTTTATTTAGAAGAACAGTGTGAACTGCATGAACACCAAGTAAAACTCCTTGAAATCTTTCATTACTGGTTGTAATTTTGATAGTCTTCCCAATAATACAGCTCAGAAAACGTTCACCGAAAGTGGACTCCATATGAAAATAGTAATGAAATTCATGCAAATAAATGTCAGCCTTCTGCAGTTTCTGCTGTGTGAGTTAGGCAGGATTGCAAACATTGGGGAACCACAATACAGATATTTTAGTGTTTGATACCTGTTCCTTTTTACCAAAGGAAGACCGTTGGGTACAGTGAAATTTCTGTCTTACTATAAAATAGATACAGATATCTTTGTGTTTGATACCTGTTTCTATTTACCAAAGAAGACCGTTTGGTACAGTTAAATTTCTGAACTACACCCAGCCCTAGATGCCAGTTACCAATGCGGTCCCCGCTCCTTCTCAGGGCCCACCACCTCCTCCTCCTGGTGTTGCTGCCGCCTGTCAGTACTCCATTCACTAAAATTGTATTACACACTTCTGTGTGGCATTGACGATGCACTAGACCCAGCTTTAGATGCCAGTTACCAATACAGTCCACGCTCCGTCTCAGGGCCTACCCCATTCTCCTGCTGCTGCTGCTGCCGCCTGTCAGTACTCCATTCCCTAACATTATATTACACACTTCTGGGTGGCATTGACGGTGCACTACACCCATCTCTCCATGACACTTACCAATGCGGTCTCCCGGCGATAGCTGACTAGAGGCCACGCACTGCTACTGCTCTTGCTGACCCACACTTCGTCTCTGGTCCTCCATCCTTTTGCCTACCGTGTTTCCCCGATTTTAAGACATCCCCAATAAATAAGCCACCCCCCATTTTTGAAAAAATAATTAAAATAAGACACTCACCCGTGAATAAGACATCCCCGTGATCATGAGTGACTTTCAACAATAAATGTGTACTGTAGTCTTCTTCATGGAAAAATAAGACATCCCCTGAAAATAAGACCTAGGGCATATTTTGGCATTTCAAAAAATATAAGACAGTGCCTTATAATCGGGGAAACGGGAATGTCACCGCGCTACTTCTCCACAACTTTATGGGTGGCATTCCTAACACATGTCATCCAGGTCATGATGATGTTTTGACGGCAGAGACTGCTGCTAGTGGGTTGAGTTCACACGTAATGCCACCCATTCTCAATGTTCTAATGTTTATGCTGCCTTCTGTATGCTGTCGTCATGCAAAAATTCTATTTGCCTGCTGTCACTTTACCTGCCATTTTCTGTAAAACCACAAGGTCTTTTGGAACCTTTGTATTTTGCCACTGTTCTCCTACACATACCTAGCAAATTTGATGGTTCTAATATGTATAGAGGCTTTGCTATTAATGTTTAAAGTCAGCCTATTGACTTTTTTGGAGTTCAAAAAATCAGTTTGTCGAAATTTCGCGGACCCAAGTTTGAGGAAATTTTCGCATGACTGTCAGAGGCCTTCTCGCTCGTCCGTAGCTTTAAGAAGCCCAGTGTGCAATGAAAGAAAAGTGGGCAATTTTAGAACAGGATCCTGTACAGCTCAGTACAACTGTGCACAGTGGAAGGTAAGGCTGGTATTCAGCTTTAAGGAGTTTTGTCTCCAAAAAACTCACAGAAAACAAAAAACTCACCTTTACTTCTGCAAATCTATCAATCCCTCCGGAGGTTTCCTGGATCAGGTCCTGCGTCGAGACAAAGGCAGATAACTGGATGGCACGGTACCCATTCCAGAAAACCTCCAGAGGGAGCGACGTATTTGGTGGAAAATAATTTACTGCCTTTGAAACACGTGGATCTTAAAGATTCACCCCCAGGAAATGTTTTAGTCAATGTCAGATTCACTGCTTCATAAATAGACCCCCTAAAAGAACAAAATTTGGATTTTCTTTCAGTTCTGTATGGCATAGGTAAAGTTGAATGCAAACTAACCCCCCCCCCCCCCCCCAAGTGCAGCCTGCCGCATTACCATACTTGCTCCCCTTCCTGCCTACCACTACACAGACTTGTAAACAGCAAATCCCCTGTTTTTACTATATATGTTCACAGCTCAGAAGTTGCTGCCTTTAACCCCCCTAACGATAATCCCAAGTGTGACTCGGGGTGGATTATCCATACGAAAAGAGGTAATCCCAAATTACACTTGGGGTTGCTTCAAACATAAAAAAAACCTTACCTTGTCCTGTTGTTGTCCCCCCGCATTCTGCTGGTCTCTGCAGCTCCTCCGTACATATCTTCTTCCTCCCATTTTCGCCTGGCGTGTGCAGAGACGTTCACTGCATGTCTCTGCATGGAAATTAATTTTACATTGCAGGCCTATATCTTAGGTATAACTTACCAAAATATGTCCAATATTTAATAAAATTAATAATAAACTTTAAATAAAAAACACAAAAATCTGTTAAAAAAAATAGTTAAACATGTAATATACATATACATATATAATGTACAGTAACTTGTATAATATATATATAATATAATTATATAAATATCATATAAATATTTCTTTGCATTAGACTCAATACAGCTATTGAGCACCTTGTTTATAAAAAACTCCCAGACTATCTGAATACCAACTGGACCTGCTCCAGTCTGGCTTTCGTGCTGCCCATTCCGCAAAAAAAGCCCTTACTAAAGTGGCCAAAGACCTTATCAGAGCTAAGTCACAAGGCAACTTTCTTTCCTCTGCTTTTCACACTGTTAATCGCCCCCTTCTAATCCAAATCATAAACACTGGTATCAGTGGCCTACCTGTCTGACCCCTCCTTTTAAGTTTCTTTCAATGGTAATTCCTCCTCTCCCACTCTCCTCCCTGTTGGTGTTCCCCAAGGGTCAGTCCTTCTCTTCTCCCTGTACACCACCTTACAAACTCATATCCTCCTTTGGTTTACAGCACCATCTGTATGCAGATGACACTCAGATCTATCTGTCAACCCCTGACTTGTCTCCTTCAGTCCTGAACAAGGTTTCATGCTGCCTGTCGGCTATCTCATAATAGATGTCTGAGAGATTTCTGAAACTCAACCAAAATAAAACAGAACCCCCCCCCCCCCCACACACACACATTCCATATCTACCCCTGACATATTTCTAATTGTTAATAACACATTTTTTCAGCCCTCCCCACAGGCACGTTGTCTTGTTACCTTCAATTCTGACCACTCCTTTACCCCCCACATTCAAAACATTTTCAGGTCCTGTCATTTTCATCAGCACAAATCTCCAAAATAGGGCCCTACCTGTCTCCAGAGACCACCAAACTCATTGCACATTTCCTTATTATATCTCGTCTGGACTACTGTAACATCCTCCTCTCTGGTATTTCATTAACCTGACTTGCTCCTCTACAATCTATTATGAATGCTGCAACCAGAATCATCCATCCTTCCCACCACTCCTCTTCCACTTTCTCTCTTGGCAACTCTCCACACTGGCTCCCATTTCACCTTAAAATCAAATTCAAGCTCAAATCCTGTGCTTTGCCTTAAAATCCCTCCACAGCTGCTGTTCCACCTAACTATCTGCCCTAATAGAAAAATACTCCCTTAGCTGCTCTCTTCACTCCTCCAATGACCTACTAATGACTTCCTCACTCATAACCTCATCACATGCATGGCTCCAAGACTTTTCCAGGGCTACCACCACTCTCTGGAACTCTCTTCCTTTTCTTTTCAGACTTGTCTACCTGTCTTCTTCTGTCTCTCAAACCCTCACTACTTACCCACCAATCCATATCCCCCACCTCTTAGATTGTAAGCTCTTCTGGGCAGGGTCCTCTCCTTCTCCTGTGTCATTGTTTATATCTGTCTGTCATTTGCTACCCCTTTTTATTGTACAGCGTTGTGTAATATGTTGGCGCTATATAAATACTGTTTATTAATATAAATTTTAATAATGATAATTTCAATCTAATGTAATTCTTTGTTTAGTTTGTGCTTAAAGCAGTCCCTGTTCTTTTGCAGGCACTGCCATCTTTTTTCTTTCATTCTGTATCCCAAACAACAATGTAACTTTGAACATTTTAATTGGCTGGGCTGGGATTTTGCAACCCCCATGTTCATGCATCAGTCCCGACACACTCAAAGGAAGCCAGGATGACCCCAGCAACAAACCCTGGGATGCTCAGGTGTCAATCAGTCAGATAAGAATAGTATTTTACAAGGAACATTTCCCCTTCTGCAACAAACACCTGCCTGAATCATTAAATTCCACTCTAATAATGTAATCTTTTTGCCTCAGGAACTACCTGACAAAGAGGTCAACTCTTAAAAAAATATATTTTACCTAGCATTAGGCTTTACAATGTGTGTGCCTATATTATTGTTAATATTCTTCTGGTTGAGTTGGCCTGCTTAGGGGAAGCATAGGGTGCAAGCAGGCTTTAGTAACACTGCTGGCATGATGGAACCCTTTTAGAAAAAGCAAAGTAAGCAGGTCACTAAGCACACATGTTGCTTGTGTCAGCACGTGGTTGGTACCCTGATTCCCCTATAATAAGGCACTGTCTTTTATTTTTTTAAATGCCAAAATATGCCCTAGGTCTTATTTTCAGGGGGATGTCTTATTT
>NC_092859.1:112161678-112208429 GCF_032062135.1 Pyxicephalus adspersus
TCTTATACGGCGAAAAATACGGTAACTAGAATCCTTTGTTGATGATAGAATGTTATATAATAAAATTGCTTGCCATTCAAAACCAAGAAAGTACCATGTTCGGTTGTATCGATTGATTTGGCCTACTTTTCTTTAGGGCACAAAATGGGAGCATTTTTAAGTAACCACTTCGTCTATACATTTCTTTGGTTTGCCTTTTTACCTAACCTGACCTTCCAAAGTTTTGGTCTTTTCTTTGCTCATGCCTTTTTTGTACTTTGCATGAAGTGAGATTTGCAAATTTTTCTGTGAGTGTCTGTGAGGGTAAAATGCGGATTATGAATCAGTCAGCTATTGTCCATTTTGGGCATAAGAACTATTAGTACAACAAGATTGAGCCAATTATTATGTGCTTTGAATTTTTATTTCTCAGAACTCACATAAAAGTATGCAGCCAGGTAAAACTGTATCCTCATGCAGTTCACCTTCTTTGCACTGACTGAAAAATGAATAATAACAATGATTAAATTGTCCCATCTGTGCTTCTGATATTTTTTAGTAAGCCACTTATTGCAGAAGTGCTTTGCATATTCAGACAGGCATTCTCAATCAGTACATAAAATAAGAGAGTTATCATCAAAGCTGAGATCCTTTCAATTCAAGAACACACAGATCATAGTTAGGACCAAAGTGTTAGTATATAAAAATCTATGTTTAAATCCACATGAAAAAATATGTATACATATTTTTATTGCTAACTTTTATATATAAAGAGCCAACCTATTATACAATCTTGCCAATTTAAAATAAGCCATATTGATACTAATGATAATATGTTCATAAAAGAAACGAAGCAGGAAGGAAAGCCCTGGGGGTGCCACCTCTGAAGATGAGGGATCATAGCAAGAGCCAACACATACATGAACTATTGAAGGCCTAAAAGACTCTTATCAAAGGCCTGGGGCAAGAGGAGGGACATCAATGGGTCCTACCTCACCAGGAAGTTATCGATGTGATCTAAGAAAAATAGCTTACAATAGAGTGAAATAAATATGGGTTCCTGTAGGTAGTATGACCCAATAGAATGCCTTGTGACGGCAAAGTATAATAATATTAATATATTAAGTATATTAACAGTACCAGCAGGAATTGAGGTATTCAGGGCCCAAAACGGGTCACTTGTTAAGGCGGTCTCCTATTGATCCCAGATCAATTGTCCCTCTTTCTGATGACTTTTGTTTACAGTGCTGGTAGAGTGTAACACACAAACTCAATGTGTAGTTAGATCACTTTCACATTTTTATTGTTTGCACACAGTTTATATAACGGTTCAAAGGCATGTTCAATGCATGATCACATGACCACAAACAATTAGCAGACATGACAAATGTCCTTGTGGTTCTCTTAGAACAAGATATTTTTGTCAATAAATGGCCGAAGGGAGGAAGATGAGAGTTTCAAGGCAAAAAGGGGGAAAGGCGACGTTAGTTTACTGATAAGAAGAGTACAACTAGTTTCAACATAACTCAATCATCTACAAAACATAACAAAAGTACAAAAATAATTAACTTCAAGACTCAGCAAAATTCCTCAGCTCCTTACATCACTGTTTACCATAAATCCTGTTATTGCTGCAAATTTGCCATTAAAACAAGATATTTGGTGAATAACAAAAGCACATCATCAGGAAAGCTTAGCTTATGCCCAGAGGTTCTACAACAGAAATATAGGAGATGTCTCTTAGAAGCTCTGCAAAAGGGTCTGTACCAAGGGAAAAGAACAGGGGAATCAAAAGGCATCTTATTCCGGCTTCAGTGGGGAAGTGTAATGCGCCCGGGCGCAAAAACCACTACCAACTCCAGGAACCCTTTCAACAAGTTTTATTACGAAATCCAAAAACAAACCAAGGTCATACACTAAGGTCAGTCTGATAATGTGTGGGACAGGTGGATGAGGCAGAAGCGTAGTCAGGGACAATCGGAAGTCAGGACAGGCAGCAGGCAAGGGTAGTCAGAAACAAATCCGAAGTCAGGGCAGGCAGAGTTCATGCAAGGTCGATTATCAGACCGGTTCACTGCGGGTAAAGTCCAAACTGTTGATGACACAACAGAGGTTAAGAGGATAAACCAACACAAGGACGCACCCAAGCACACTGTTACAGAGAGGCTACAACGGGCAATGGTGCAATGGACAGGATCTGATTAAATGAGCAGAGTGCCCAATCATCTTGCGCCACCTGGCGCTAATTGATAGGAGGAACAACTGCACTGAATCCCCTGCACCTGATTGGCCACAGAGAATTCAAACTAAACGCGTTCTGTGCCTTGCACGCCGGCAGGAGTGCTGAGGGTGTGAGCAGCACTGTCCAAGTCCACAGGGATGCCATTTGGCTGAACAGTAGTTCAGCCAGAACAAATCCCTCTGCCAGAGCAGAGAAACGCGCTGCGAGCAGGGCAGTGGCGGCCTCTGCCACTCTGCCTACTGCAGTGTTCTCTCCCACGTCGCCCCCGATCCTGGAGGATGCCGCGGGCTCGTTGGCCAGGTAAGTACCTTACAGAAAGGTGTTAGATCCTAAATACTATACAAATGCTCAAGGGGAGGTATAAAGTGTTGAGATACATCAAACAAATCCTACTTAGCCCTTATAATTAGGGATCTTAAATCTTAATAAGTATTGAGTCTAGTAGCAAGAAACCTTGCCATTAACTTTATATCTAAATTAAAGCAGACCTAAACTAAAAATGTTTACTTTACATTAAAGGGTAGACAACCCTTTTTTACCTGCTCCTTCCATTCTGTCTTGAATCCCCGGAGGCTCTTGGCTCTTGGCATGCACAGGGAGATCTGCACTCTCTTATTCCCTTTTACAGCAGGCTACATCACCTAATATCGCCCCTGCGCAGTGCAGGATAGGGTGACAGAGCCAGAAGTAAGAAGAAGGCTGAAGATGGAGGACTTTTTCAACACGATTGAGGGATCTGCAGAATTAAAAGTAAGTGTGATTATTTTTTAGTGATATAAGTCAGTACTTGGACCAGGTAGTATCATTAGTGCTGAGTTTGGAATCATAGAAAAAAGAGTAGGTAAAGTTTTACTATAAAATGGTGTAGTGAAATAAATTTAATAAACATATCAGTGGATAGTCAATAAACTTTCTAAAATAGGCTGCTGTAAAGCCACTTGGCTGCTCATTTGGGTTAAGAGACTGGATTGCTAGCAATACCTACCATCTAAACATCTTATCAGTTAGGATTGGGATATTAGTAGTTTCAGTAGCCTATCTACAAAAGAAGCCACAAAAAGAGATAGTAGTGGAGTACAAACAGAAAACATGAGTGTTAAATTTATCCAGTATTGATACATGCAATGTATTTGCCAGTGTGCACTTTAAGGTGAATAGTTTTATATATTTGATCTCTTTTATGAGGACAAAGGGCTGGATTACAGACTAATCCATTACCATTAACATATTTATGAGTAGTACGACATAGATTTTTTTTTAGTCAGATCAACCAAGAAAAGATTACATTTATGGCGCAATTTGTCTTGGTCTCCAATTAATGCAGAAAGACCTTCTTATCACCTGTAGAAGCTGAAGCTAACCTAATGTAAGCTTTATAAAGGACTGTCTTATGCAGCTCCCAGAAAATGACCCGGGGGATATCAGATGTGGCATTACCCTGCAGGTATTCTCTAAGCTTTATTATTCCCTTCTGAATCCTGTGTCAATAACCAAAATAGAGGCTCTGAAAGGGGTGGAGACTAAGCTTTAATGAAATAAAAATAATAGAACAAAATACATAGAACACACTGGTAAGTGATCGTGGGTTAAATCCCAGCATTATCAGTGCTACAACACTGCTTTTAAGACGCTGCTGCCAACTAAGAAAAGTGGGAATGCTGGTGTCCACAATAGGATCATCAACTTACAGGAACTGAAAAGGTTGAAAATTGGGCCATTCCAGCAGGTATGTTTTGTGAGTGAATTTGAATGTATGGCTTGTGTGTTTATAGTGTAACCTTTAGAAAAATTCAGATTTTTAAACATTTTGCGTAAAGCAAACAAACTGTGGCAGGTTATGCACAATGTCCAGAGTCAGTGGAACAAGGCGTTGCTCAACAATTGCAAATCCAAATGACATTTTTCAACAAAAATGTATTACAACATCTGCATCATTCCATTACCAAATAAGAAAATACTTTAAATGGATAAAGAAGTATATCATATTTCAACCTTTTTAACAATCTTTTAGTTTTAGTATGCAAAAAAAATTAGGGCAGCCTACAAAAACTCATTCTTTTTACTTTGCCTAAAGCTTGCTATATTGCTAGTGCAGCCTTTTTTTGATACAGTAGGAAACTGTATTACTGCTATCAGGGGCTGTGTTAGAAAGATATCAACTAATTTTCTGTTCTAAGTTATTAATATTATTATGAAACTGTATTAATAAAAGCCAACATATTACACAGTGTTGTACAATGAATTGGGGGTAACCTTTTACCAGACAAGTGAGGAAAAATCTTCAACAGGCAAACCAACAGCAATACAAACGCTGACAAAGGTGGACGAGGTTCTAACATTAAGTTACTTAACAAAAAAAAAATTCTGCCTGTCACCAAAGAAGACTGAAACACATACATTTTAGCCCACTCATCTTAGCAAAATGTTTACATACAAGAAAACAATTGGAAAGTCTTAACAAGCTGGCAATATTTGTGCTGGCCTTCTTTTCTAACATATCACCTACCAACTGCAACAAATGCTGAAGATTAGGAACAGGTATAGGAACTTTCTTATACATTTGGTGCCTATGGCTTTTTATCTGGCCAATGGTTCAAAAATTTGTTTCTCAAAAGACTACTTACAAACTAGATTTTACACCGCCAACTAACCCCTGAATTCCAAATTTACCTCTTAAAATCTAAATAAATACATGAAAAAAAAAAAAATACACTTAATTTGTGCCATGAAATTGTGCCAGAGATGTAGGAACAAGAGGTGTAAAGGTCTTGATCGAGACTAGGCCCCTTCCACCAGCAGGGGCCCTCCCTCCCCATCATGACTGACTGGTGACTATTCTACAGAGAGAGAGGAGGGGTGAGATTTTATTTGATCTGATTGGAAGAAGGGAACTTCCCTTTCTTCTGGGGGGGCTCCTATGTAAAGAGGAGGCATAGAGATATTAAGGGGGCACTTAATGTGAAAGAGAAACTGTAAGGCTAATGTGAAGGAACTTGTACTAAGTAGTAGGAACTTTGTAAAAATGAACTCATAGATCTATAGCTGAAGGAGCACCAGTAGTGCAGCAGAATAGGGGACCCCAGGTCCCAATTTCATAACAAGCCAATAGGACTATAGCTAAGGCCCTAGATTATGCATAACTAGACTTTGTCCAAATAGAAGACCACTAATTCTAAAAGACTTGTTTACTTGAAATTGAAAAAAAAGGAGCTTATACACACTGTTTAGGGTACAATTACCCAATATATTTAATGCTGGCCCCATTTCTTCGAATTTAGGAATTTAGGAGTATAAACAAATAATCTCATCCAGTACCCCTTTGCCCTTTTGGCTCTATTTGGTTGATGCTACTAAATGGCTGGTAGTATACCTGGACCTCATTACCTGATGATGCTGTGACTCCTACCCCCAATCACTCCCTTTCTCTGGAATCATGCAAATCTTAACCTGTCCTCCCCCAAAATTACCCATCCATTCACTGCAGTTTACCCACCCCAGATTGTATACATTCTTTGTCATCTCTTTAACAGTTTACTGCAAGGTGTGCTTTATTTTGTTTGCAGTGGTATCACATGCTCTGTGGTTCCTAAAAACATGCCTGCTATCTCCTAGATTTAAATCCCACATTAAGTTTCTGATTCACAGACAAACGATCAGGCAGCTGACACTGGAAAATATGAAGACCTAGTCTTTGAAAAAGTTTTGTACCTACATGATGTTCCCATGGAGTGGAGAAATGAAGAAAAGGTGGAAGGGTTATCTAAAAGTTAGGGCAATAGTAACTTAGATACAGCTTTGGAGTGTCCTTTGTGAAAATGTTATTTAGTAAATGTACCTGTAAGAAGATGTGAAAAGGCTAGGCATAGTTGTGCAATTGCAGTAACATTTCAGAATAAAAATATACTACATTATCTCTGGTAATCCTTTTACCATAGCTTTCTGACAGATTTAATCGAGTAAAGCAGTACAGGAAAATAATCTGCACTGTAAATAGTATTTCCTAAAGACCTTGTTTCTATATTCCTTTGTAGCAGGGGTGTCCAAACTTTTTGCAAAGAGGGTATATTTGGTTAGATGAAAATGTGTGGGGGCCGACCATTCAGCCTGGCATTCTTTGAACCATTAACATTAAATGCAAATTAACTATTTTATGAAATTTATATTGCAAATGGCATACTTTTCATTTGTTCACACAGTACACACTTAATCTAAACAAGTTTTTTACCAAACTCACTTTGCCTTTCATATTTGAAGACCATATAAAATTAAGAAAAAATCTGTCTGGAAAAAAAAAACTTTCAGGAAGATTAAACATATCTAGGTTCATTTGAAACATTACATATTATTCACTAATAAATGCTCACTGTAAACACGCCCTATTGAAATCAATGGAGCGGTGTACCCGTGTTTTTGGGTGTTTTCCAGCGTTAACCCTGCGTTTAAATTTTTTAAACGTTGCAAACAGTGTTATAGATTAGGCTCATAAACGTACCTCAAGGAAACGTCCTGCATGGGAATTTCAAACATGGGCTTTTAAAGCCTCCAGTGGTCCAATAATTCTCGTCTGATAATCAGGTCAGGGCCGATATTGGACGAGAATCTGGCGCGTGTACAGCGCCCGCTGTCCTACATTCTGGCGGACCCAAGGTGGACGATGGACGACGAAAGATCTTAATGGAAGTGAAGGGGGAGAGAACGCAGCAGGGTGCCGCTCGATCATTCTCCCCCTCCCCCCTCCATAGAGCTGAACGGTGCTGTATATACAGCTCTCGTTCATGCATCGTGAAAGATCCTTTCCAATGACAGGTATTGTACATGTGTACCCAGCCTTAGCCTTAATGTACATTGTTTTGTTTTTTTTATTTTTATTTTCATGAGCGGCCAACAAAACAGACATATAAAGAAAATACTCAGACAAAAGGTATAAAACAGTATGAAAAAATATCACACATCATAATAATATAGATTATAAAGAGGGTATGCAAAAATAAAAATACAAAAACAATAATCCTCAGTGATTTGTCACAATGTTAAGATAACAGAAAAGAAGAAGGAGTAAAAACAGAGAAAGGGAGGTGATATGTGAATAGTGAGGAGGGACGGGGGGGGGGTCGAGGGAATGCCTTAGGGTCTCCACGGTCTTAAGCAGATGGGCGAAGCAACTGTACATAGTCAGCAACTCCTAAAGTCATCCCAGTAAAACCAGGTGCTCACAGGTCTGCGTGGTGGCTGATCCCCTGATTTCATAAGTTCCTCCATATATTGTATATCAATCACCCTGGCAATCCATTGCTTTAACGTAGGCGGTGCAGTTTGTTTCCACAGTGGTGGAGTGCCTTAGCTGTGTTTAATAAATGACGCAGCAAATCATTCTTACACTGCTTCCTCGACATTGCAGACACATGAAGCAGAACATGCTCCGGCTTGTCAGCTATTGAGACCCCAGTTAACTTTTAAACAATCATAGCGACACCCACCCAAAAGAAAGTCAAATGGGGCAGCTCCAGAAAATGTGTAATAAAGTACCAGTGTGTTGTCCACATCTCCAACATACTGAACTCGTGTGTGGATGGATTTTTGACAACAGATCTGGGGTCCTGTACCACCTGGTGAGCAATTTATAGCATGTCTCTTGAAAGTGGTTGCTAATAGAGGCCTTATGCCCATAATATAAAACGAGATCTGTCTGTTCTTTCGTAAACTTAATGGTAATATCCCCCACCCACTTTAATATTTATTATTAATAAACAGGATTTATATAGCGCCAACATATTACGCAGCGCTGTACATTAAATAGGGATTGCAAATGACAGACTAATACAGACAGTGATACAGGAGGAGAGGACCCTGCCCCGAAGAGTTTACAATCTAGTAAGCTCTTGGAAGAAAACAAGGGTACCGAGGAGACAAAATGCTGATATTGTACCTTTTTCAAAACATCCAAACGAGGAAGAGAATGATCTTCTTAAATCTATTGTATTCTAATTACGAGGTTGCAAAAAGTGGATCGCCCGATAAATTCCTTTCTCAATCCATGCCTTAACCTACTGAGCGGTAATCCTGAGTGTGACTCATGGTAGAAAAAAGATGCTGAAAGCTGTAATGCCCTCGGGGTAGCTAAAGCAGTGAAACACAATAGTAAATAGAGCCTTACCTGA
The DNA here is from genome assembly GCF_032062135.1 of Pyxicephalus adspersus. Taxonomy (NCBI): domain Eukaryota; kingdom Metazoa; phylum Chordata; class Amphibia; order Anura; family Pyxicephalidae; genus Pyxicephalus; species Pyxicephalus adspersus. The sequence goes on from NC_092859.1 coordinate 112,170,058, forward strand.
TCCGCCGGCATCCTCCTTCACGATCCCTGTCTTCTCGCTTCCTCCGGCATACTCTGCATCTGATGAGTCACAAGGAGTTCCCGGTGACATTGGTACGCGCGGCCGTTGTGTTGGAGGAGTGGCGGGAATTTCAAATCTATTTGTATTGCATTCAATACAAAATAACTGTACTGAATGCAAAACACCGGATTTATATGTGTAAAAGCAGTACATTGTCTATCATGAAAATTTATTTTACAGTATAATATAAAAGTATGAGTATAATATTTTTTTTTTTTTTTGAAAACATCTCAATACTCAGCTCGTAAATATTTAGCTACCTTAGGCATCTCTCCTATTAAGGGGTGGCGGTGAAGGGGACTGCACTCCTCTGGTGGGGACCATGCAGCAGAGCTGAACAGTGTAGGAGATATCGCGTCTACGGTACTAGTCTCACCCAGCCCTTAAAACATGAGTGCCTGCTCCAATCTATTACACAGGTCAAGTGCACAGCCCTGTTATGCAATATTGGGTCTGGAAAAGCCATCCCTCTTTTGTCTTTCGTGAGTCCAAGGTGGAATTAGCTGATCCGTGGGGGGAGGGGGGGTGCGTGTCAGTGTTTCCTACAAATCGTAGAAATTCAGATCTGAATTTGTGTAACAGATGAAAGGGGATATGCACCGGCAAAGTTTGAAGTAAATAGAGAAGGCGGGACATATTATTCATTTTTAGAATTTTACTGCGGTCAAACCACAAAAAGGTTTGTTGTCGCCAACATTGGAGATCTGCTCGTATTTGTGCTCGTGCTCGTATTCGTGCTTGTGTTGAGAAGTGGTAAGAAATTTACTTCTACTACCTTACTGTTGTCCGCTGGGATGTTAGTACCTAAATACCGAATAGAGCCCCATGCCCACTTAAACGGGAAGGAAGGGGACATAGAATTCCTGAGTTCTGGAGGCAAATTATTATCTAATACTTCTGATTTTTAGAGGTTTACTTTATGGTCAGAGAACTAGGCATATTGATGCAACTCCTTAAGAAAATTGGGAACAGTTATATGAGGGGAAATTATGTAAAAATGGAGGTCTTTCGCATAAGCGGCCACTTTATGTTCTGTGCTGCCCACTTTAACGCCTTTGATATCAGGGTTTTTGCGCATGTGTCTCAACAGGGGTTCAAGAAGCAGAATAAAAAGTAGAGGAGACAGCGGGCAACCTTGTCTTGTGCCATTAGTAATAGAAAATGGACGAGAGAGAATTCTGTTGACTAATGGAAGTGGTAGGGTTCCCATATAGAGCCTGAATCCATTCAAGAAGGCGGCTCGGGATACCTATGAAGGTGAGGACCTGCCTCATGTAAGCCCAATTCATACGATCGAACGCCTTCTTGGCGTCAGCGGAAAAAATCAATGAGGGGATTTTATGCACTGTGACATGGTGTATCAAATTGAGGGTGCAAGTGGTATTATCTCTCACCTCTCCAAGAGGAAGAAATCTGCTTAGGTTCGAATTAATGAGGCGCTGGAGTATGGGGGTTAGTCTATGTGCCAGTACACTGGAAAAAAAACTTGACATCACAATTCAGGAACGATATCGGTCAATAGCTCGCACACGATTTAGCATCTTTTTCTGGCTTCAATATGACAGATATGAGAGCTCTGGCAGAGTCTGCCAGAAGGGGGCACTCTGTTGAAAGCGTGTTAAAACCGGTCAGGAACAGACGTGAGAGTTGGGGGAGAAACCGTTTATAATACGCCAAAGTAAACCCGTTCAGGCCAGGTGCCTTTCCTGTGGGCGCATTGATAAGGGCTGCTTGCAACTCAGCTGAACTAATAGAGGCATCTAATACAGAGCTAGGTTCTCCAGGTATCTGGAAGATACCTAAAGAACTTAAAAATTACTGCATAGTAGCAGCAACAGAGGCTGGGGGGTGCACATCTGAACCCTCCTTGAGATTATACAGTTTCTTATAGAAGTCCTTAAAAGAGTCAGCTATATATTTGGAGGTATATAGCAGGCTGCCTGAGCTGGAATGTATACATGGTATAAAGGTATGAGCCCTCTTAGCTCTCACTGCACATTTATTATATATATACTCAACATTTGTCAAGCTGGGATCTTGCTTTGCACATTTTTTCTCCCACAGTACCAATAGTTGGGCTTCCGTGTCTGGGGAGTGAGCACGTTTATGCCGGGTTTACAGGGCGTGCAAATCCTGAAACAATTGTGTCAGTTGCATCATGTACATTGTTTTTAAAAAAGGGGAAGGGGGCACAGTAAAAGCAGACTTTTTTATCATTAGAGTCAGAAAGGAACAGGTATTCTTTCTACTTGGACCAATGCTGGTCTATATATATGTCTGTTATTTCTTTTTACAAATTAACACCTTTTTTAAAATTGGGGTGCTACAAAAATTATTTATGCACCTTTGTCTGATGTTCTACAACTGTCTGAAACTGAAGTAAAAAGAACAGTACTAATCTCCTCCTTAGTGCATGGCATATTTATGTGCATATTTATTTCCTCCACATTCCGTCATATTTATTGTGCAGATCTGCCCTGTGTTGTACATCTTTTTTTATTTAAAAATTCAGGAAAAAATGTAAAAACAAAGGATCCTCTACTTAACTACTGTGGTACCACTTCAAGCCTTTCTACCATCCTGGTATTAGTACTCCAAAAGGTTCCTACAATCCCCACATGTTACTGCAGTCTTTGATTGCATAAGTGCCCATGGATACATCCAGTTTTATTGCTATCTTCATTCACACTACTAATAGCAGTAAAGATGCATTGTGAGAAGAGGACTCCATGGGGTCATTTTCTATTAAAAGACTGTGTAGTACTGGGCTGGGTCAAATAGTAAAGATTGGTGTAAAGAATAGGTAGGTAAATAATGACCAATTGGGCTTCACACTAAGTGGTGAGGTGATTAATAAAGGACAACAAAAACGGGTATTTGTTAACATACTGACATCAGATCGACTATATTGCCTTCATATGCACCCAAGGTGCACCAAGCCATGACAATGATGGTTATCCTTTAAGATGAGCAAAACCTATACAATTAGAAACATACTTCTTGTGGTTTCTTTACCTTAGAGGATGGAATAATGGTTTACAAAATTCAAAGCTTTACATAGTCACTGTAAATCACTGCATAAATATCCCAGCTGTTGGCAAGAAAGCAATGCCATTACTTACAAAGTGAGGGAGGTGACACATTGGCAGGATAGTTAGGTTACAAGTGCTTGGCTGTGCTTTCATTTCAAAATTAAAAAAGTCAGAAACATGCAAGACACACAGGATGAAAGGTCAGTAATAGGTTTTATGTGTGAAGTAGTCATATTCCTTTTAGATACCACTTTTGTTTTGGTTTAAAAATGAATCATAATTGTAACACAAATGTTATGTTTCAGTGTTCATTGTAACACACTGTTTCAGTTTAGAATTTAACATCTAACTTCGATAATGCTCATGATTTAGAAAATGAGTAACAAAACAGCATTTTAAATTTGACACTTTGACTCAGTAGAAAATGAATCAGACACAATGATCATGTTACAAATGCTGATATGATCTGTAGTTGAGGAAATGTAACACCTGCTTAACACTCACTGATGAAATTTGTACCCCCCTTAACATTCACTGAGTCAGTTTTGAATTCCCATAATTCATTTGCATCCATTAGTGGCATTTTTCTCTTAACAGAAAATGTCCAGCTACTGGAATCAAACTGTGTGTCATTGGGGAGATAAGTAAATGACAGCACATGACTAATGTACTGGCACTGAAATAGATTGTTGACGTTGTAAGAGCTTGCTCTTAATAAGGTCAAAGGGTTCTAGGTTCACAAAGTAACATGTACAAAAGTTTACCTAAAGCACTACAAAAGTATTGAGGCAATAAAATAAAACAATGGGGTCTGAACTGGAGTAAAATGTATATGGATGATGTATCTTTATCTTAAAAACCATTGTTAGCATACATTGTAAACCCATCACAAGCAGATAGGAAAATCTGGGTGGTACAGAGCTTACACAATCTATAAATTGAGAATCGCTTGTTGCATTTTGCATACTACATTCTCCCCTCTGTATGCATATTCTATTGTCATTACTAGGCGTGAAAATGCATGTCACCACATCAAAAATTAAAAAAAAATAAAAAAATGAGCAATGCATATCAATCTATTGCCCAGATATAAATTACCAGCATTTAAATCTACTAAGGAATTGGTTAAAAGGAAGAATTGGGGAGTTATTAAAAGGCCTAGTCCCCAATTTGCTATTCATTGAAATGTTGTAGTGTTTTTGAAACAGGCAGTTCACGGAAGAAAACACTGAAGAAATCTTGCATGGAAAAGTATTTCACTCAATTATGCAAAATGCTTACAAACAGTCATTTATGTTAAATAGTGCAATACAAATTTATAGAGGATATATTTATTACCATAGTACACAATTAAATTTATGAGAATTTTTCTTAATATTAAGTTAAATTAATATTACACTGTTTGCTTAGAGTTTGGCTTCAGTGCCTTTTCTGTTCTATTTGGACTATTGTGGTGCATTACAAACAAGCATTATTGAAACATCATGCCCCATAATGTTAAGAAAAAACTTTAATTTGAATGGGCCACCAATGTACCATAATAGAACTAAAACTGGTCCTCCATTGTTCTCCACTATCTATTGAGAAATTCCTGCAACTGCTTAATCTGGAGAATGGTTATCCCCCAAAATGGAATTTAGAATGTATCAGAAAGGATGAAGATTTCACAAACAAATATCCAAAAAGATAAAAGTAATGTAGAGCAAGGCATTGCATACAGAAAAAGGTACCAGTGGCAGAATATTTAGAGGATTTTCAATCTCGTTTTAACAGTATTGGATAAAGATGAATTGTGGATACTGGTCAAGAGTCTCAAATATACTTGAAAAAAAAACTAAGCAGAATATAAACCGGCATATCTATTTTACCCTTTAGCATATAGCATACAGCATACAGGAAAGCACTTAGACTCAAATATAAATCTAAGGCACAAACTGTGGCCATCACTGCTAACATACAAAGCTGTAATGAATGGAAATTAAATTAAATATAAAAATGATTACTGTATTGTTTGTTTACAACTATATATAAAAACATATCTATTTTGTGTTTTTAAAAAACATTTTCTATAGCTTGGTCTGATGGCACTGTTTCCTCATATATGGTAAATTGTGTACCAAACTCATATTTCTTGTCTCCAACAGTAAACGTCTTTCATGAGGGCAAAGTGCCATCTAGTGGTGTGACTCGAGTATAAACCATGATTCTTTTTCCAATAGCGTTTTGTGGGGAAAAAAATCTTTATCCACTGTTTTGCCCCTATCAAGCACTATATCAAGGACTTCACATTTGTGCCCCCCCCCCCCCCCCTGAAGTCCATTTCTCTGTTTAGATTTGCTTTCCTGCATTATATCTGGGTCTCTTCCACACCTTGATTACGCTAATATATTTTGGTGTCTTGTAAACTTTCTGGAGGTCTTGGCCTCCCTCATTTTGAACTTTATCATAATGTCTCCCTTTTAGTATGTGTTTTGGATTGTTCAACTTATCATATTATGGCTTGCTCACTCCTGTTTTGGGCAACACATCAAATAACAAACTGTGATTTATGATGGAGTTTAGCCTTTTGTTGTTTTGTTGTTCAAATTCATTCTAAAATGCACTTAATGAAGTTATAAAACACACTGAAAAGCTAAAGTCATAAGTAGAGATTATTAATGGCACATCCGCCCCATTTGTATTTATTATCACCTGCATTCCCTGGCATCTGTTCTTTAACCATGCAGCATATCTCTGTAATTCATTATTAACATTAGTATTGCACTGAATTTTTATAAAGCTTTTTAATTTGTTTTTAAAATTTAAAGCTGTACTGCATATATGTTAACAAAAATGCACAGTAGAATGTATTCTAAATGGCAGACACTGTTATTACCAGGTAGACATTACTAAAAAAAGGAAAAAAAAGTAAATACTAAATAAGGAAAAACTATATAACTATGTTTGCAGCTAATTCTGTGGCATGCATAATTATAGTTTTCTATTAAATTTATTCCCTTTGTAAATCAAAATAGCTTCCTGTGATTGTTTTGTGGGGCACCTGATTGAAAACACTCTGCTGCGTTGGTTCCTGTTATTATTACTGAAACATGTGACTGATACAAGGCTTTAGTGGTGAGTTAGGGAACTGTATGAAATGTAATGCCATGTACTTATAACTATCTAATCTGACAAAAGTGATGCAATCTAGTAGCAATTTTGTTGTACTTATGAACTTGTGATGCAAATGAAAGGCAATTGTGTTTGCAATTACTCAAAATCAAAACCCAAAAGTAAAAAGACTTATGTACTAGTGAGAAAACTCAATTTGGTTGAAGTCAGAAGTTTACATACACTTAGGATGAAATCTTTAAAACTCATTTTATAACCCCACTATCATCATACAGATACATATTGTTTAAGACATCTACTTTGTGCAGGGCTAAAGTCATTTCCTCCAACAGTGTTAAGAGAGATTATTTCACTTTTTATTAACTATATCACAATTTTAGTGGTCACAAGTTTACATACATAGTGTTTACTGTGCCTTTAAACAGGTTTGAAAATCCCAGAAAATGATCTCAAGCCTTTTGACAATTAGAAAATTCAGGCATGTGCAGAAGTAGCAGCCAGAAACCTCCTGGGATGGGGCTTTTACCCTTCCTTTTTAAAAAAAAAAGGGGGTTTTAAACCCCCTCCCTCCAAAAAAAAGAAGGTAATTTTTACTTAATATAAAAAAGTTGTCTACCCTTTTATGTAACATAAAAATTTTAGTTTAGGTCCACTTCAATAAAAAAAAACTGGTTTACCATGTCCTTACAGTGGCCAAATGCCAAAGGCCAATTATGAGACACTGGAAATCAACCTCCAGGCCTCTCTGACCTATATTCCCGAATAAAGCATGTCCAGCTTATGGAACACCTCACAGCCTGGCTACATGATCGCATTGATAAGTTTACTGCACCTTGGTACTCTTATTTTCTATCTCCTACCACTATTATTCAGCAATGTACTAGTCCCCTTCCCCAGGAGGACTGATCACGTAACTGTTGTAACTTAGTAACTAAATATTAATAAAGTAATAATAATTGTAATTTAGGTGTCAGCAAAGGTGAGGAGGGGTTAATATTCCATTCCATCCATATTGTTGATATGCAATGCTTTACCTAGACTCTGGTGATCAAGACAGAATGAGAGCGCAGAGCTTCTGGCTTCCCCCTTTGCGCATGTTCAAGATTGGGAAGGAGCTTTTCTTCAATGAGATAAAAAGTTGCTGATCTCACACATGCACAGTGAGATCGGCACTCTTTTTTTCCCATCCACGCCACGGATCTTGCGCCTGCGCAGTGCAAGATCAGGTGACGTAGAAAGAAGGAAAAAGAAGATGGCAGCGCCCGACGCTATCTCCGAGCAAGCACAAAGGAGGATACGGGGACAACACGGGACCTGATCCAGGATTGACTGGTCTGCGAAGATAAAGGTGAGTGAGTTTTTTTCCCAGTTTGTAAACTTTAAAACTTATTTTGTGTTAAATTTGTAAACTTTAAAACATTTTTTTTCTGTTTCAAAAAGGATTGATTTCTAAACGCATATTTATCCTGTTGTATGTTTACTAAGCACATCTGACTCTCATAACTGATAATTTTGCTTTGGGAATTCGAGGTGCACATCATTAAAGACTTAAAATGAGTTCATAAATATATGAGGTACGGTCTGTCTATCCGGAATTCTGGTTTCATGCAGACATTTTGTTTAATCTTGAAACAAGAATAAAGATATCAAGAGTTCGGTTTTCTTTTAGTGCATACTAATTCTGGGTAGGCAGTCAAAAAAGTAATAAATTTAGAAGCAGCCAATCAACTAGCAGCTTCAGAAGATGGTGAGAAACAGTAATACTTTTATTTCCTTCGCTAAAACTGTTATTGGGATGCAGGATTTCAAAAAATGAACAATGCTGTTGCAATGCAACTGACAGACAGCAATATTTATGTCATTTTTGGTTCTGTTCATTTCAAGTGCTAACATTTGGTGGCTAAGAATAATGATTATCAAAATTTGTTATTTCTAGGCTAGGTTATGTTAACCTAATAGCTAAGTACCATAATTGTCATACCAAATTATTGTAGTACTTGTAAACTATATATTCTAGGCCAGCTTCAAATCAAATTTACAAAAAAATGGACTGGAGCTGTTTTCTACTAAAAACCACAGTAGTTTGTTTATCAAAGTAAAACATTTCTCAGAGAAGTTATCTGGTGTCAAAGACAGTACCAGGTCAAGTATCATTTTACATTGGCCATCATTAATGCAGAGGATTTTGGTAACAAAGTCTAGACGTAACTCACTTTGTATTAATGACACCTCTGTACAAATAATTATCCAGCTATACATTAATAAAGGGCAAATAAAAAAAATGACTAAATGTATGTGTTATAAGCAGCATGGCAGGAAATATTTCTTCTTGATCTTTTTTTTCCTTACTGTAAATGAAAGGATAATTATTCTTTACAAAGTATGTGGCTGATGTGGTCATAAGGCAGGAAGAAATTTCATTCTTGGGGAGAGATCTGCCATCTAAATTGACCTTTATACTGTCCAGACAGATTAAAGAAATAACATAGAGCTATTTTTTATTCATCCAAAAGATTAGCAAATTATGTTATGAAATAATGCTAAAGTAAATTAATTTCTTTTTGAAGCTAACTAGTTTTACACATAAAAAAAGGAAAGCTATTCCAGCCACAACACACCAGCACTTCAAAGAATCAACTAAAATTTGCCAGGCACATAGCTTCTGAAGAACTTGTTGGACCCAACTAAAAGGATCCAGCTGACACCCTATGGCAGCAGCAAAGGTGAATAATGGAGATTTCCAGTTTTAACACTAGATATAACTTATCCACATAGTTCTACCTGTATTATCTATCAATTGTCTGAATTCCCACCCCATGAACCATTGTATAATTTTTTTTTTCAAAAGAGCTATTATGTTAGGGAAGTCCTTTAGTAAAGGAACATTAGACACCTAAAGATATCTTAAATATTTTTTGTAGTACATACAATACTAAGTGAATTTACAATTTCTCTTGGAATGAAAAGAGTGGAAGCAAAACTCTTGGAGTAAGGACCATCTTTCTCTTTAGTAGCTGTAGTTTTAACCTAACATGCAGAAGAGAAACCCTCATAAATTAGGAAATAGATATACAAATATGACATACACACACATGATGATGCGAATAGGTAGGCAGTTCATGTAGTTTCTTTGGCTACGCACTACCTCATAACCACTTCTTTATAAGCACCCTGATGGGGGAGAGGCAGCTTGAATTAGAACAGGCTTAGAAAGAAGTGGTTGGGAACTGAAAATAATGGGGATGAATTGTCTTGAGATAGAAAATTACAACAAGCAACAACAGTAATGGGTGGATGGGAAAGGCTAACAAACATTGCAAAGTCCTGATCTGTGAGCGATTCTTTAAAAATGAGGAGCCATTTTTTTTTCATTTATAGGTAGTGATTGGTTGAGGCAGGGGGTACAGTAATAGGGTGGGGGGGGGGTTGTTATGTAGAGAGCTAGATAGTGGGGGTGCAGTGTAGGGCTCTCAAACACTGAGTAATCAGCTGTCAACTGCCAGTGCCAATAAGACTGTATTACAAGGACAAACAAAAAATTATTTGTATTAATTTACCTATCTTAGACAGTGAGTATAATCGTGTGAAATTCTGTCAACAAATAGGATCCTATCCAAACATCCAAATCTTTACTTAATTGACTTAGCAGTAGCATTAAAGTGGTCATAAGGATGAGGTGTGCTAATGCACTTGCAATCTACTTGTATGGCACACTTCGGATGTTTTGGCCTTTTATAGGAGTAATTGGAAGAGGCCAGAAAGCATTAGGACCAGGTTAAATGAAGGTTTGGTGCCCTTCAGGGAAAGAAGACATTTATATATAACAATGAATAAACTCCTGCAGAGCCACAGCTGATGATCTCCCAGAAAATGGATTTGCTCACATCTCTGGATATTACAAAGGATCTCTAAAACAAATACAGCCACCTTTTTCTTAAAAAAAGAAAAATCCACTACAGGAAAGAAAAGCAAACACCCCCCAGCCTGCAGTTATCTTTCACTGTTTATTTGAGCACCTTGGATCCCCCAAGCCTGGGGCAAATATCAGCTTTTGCTATTGATGGTAGGGGTGTCTCTTACACTTGAATCTCAGGTATTATGCCCAATCAATACACTTATAAAGCAATTGCATTTGAAGCAATTCAATTATGTACTCGACCTGCTGTAGGATAAGATTTGATATTTAAAAAAGGCAGTAAATAAATATGTCTAGTTCTTCACTCTCCTCCAGTCAGCAGACTTCATTTGTTAATTTGTTAGAACTCCATAGTAAATTGCATATTGTGCTTGGCTTACAGTGATTCCCCATCCACCCGAAACTCCTCTCTGGCACTCTCTGAGTGCTTGAATTTCTGGGTTTCCCTCTGAGCACTTCGATCATGGCAAATCAGGAGATGGCTTTTGTGATTGGCTAGAACAATTAAAGACATTGCAGCATGTCACTGCACTAGAGCCAAGCCCACTGCTAATCTGCCTCCAGTGCCCTTGAGGTCTCCTGTGACTTCATGTGATCTCCAGTGCCACATATGATGTCTGCTCTCTACGTGTCCTGCCCTTAGGCTTGTCCGTGAGACAGTCTTGGTAAGCCCCTTTTTGGCTGCCTTTTTGTGTTTTGCCTGTAAGATGTAACCTTGTCACAGAGTTGTCTGCGGCAAAATCCATCAATCCTTGCTAGGTGATCTGGTGAACACCAGTGGCTTTTTAAACTTTTTGTTTTGGCCGCGCCCTTCTTGAATCATTGAGGTTGATTTATTAAAGCTCTCCAAGGCGGAAGAAGATACACTTTCATCAGTGAAGCTGGGTGATCCAGCAAACCTGGAATGGGTTTCTTCAAAGATATTTGCTAGCAAATGTTTTTAATCCTGAACCACAGTATTTGACATCATCCCATGCTTTCAAAGAGTGTTGTGTGATGGGACTATCAACCTTCTTCTGAAAGGTTGGAGGGTTCCAGAGTAGGGTATCCAGCGCAATTGGGGACAATAAGTGTGCTTCCAGGTCAACCCATAAAGGTTTGTGTGTCCTAGCATGGTATGCAGCCAAATGAGCTAGTTGAGCTGCCCTATAATAGTGCAGGATATTAGGCAATGCTTTAGGTTTGTACATAATCTGTTTTGCTACCCTAGGTCTTGACCCCTGCCACACAAAATCTGAAAACACTCTCCGTAGTGAGTGAATTAGATGGGATGGTATCACTACTGGGGGAACCCAAAATAAATACAGAAGTCTAGGAAGAGCCGTCATCTTAAGAGCGGCAATTCTACCCAACCAAGAATTATGATACCTCCTCCAGTACTCCAGGGTTGCCCTAGTAGTTCCTAAAAAAGAAGCATAATTGGCAGAATACATCATACCGTATGAGGCTCTAATATATATACCCAAGTGAGTTAGTTTGAATGATTCCCATTTATATGGAAAATTCCACTGTAAGCCAAGTTGTGTTTCATGGGCAAGGGTAACATTAAGTGCACTGGATTTCGAATAATTCACAGACAGACCAGAGGTTAAAGAAAAAGATGATAATAGTCGGGTAACATTAGGTAGAGAGAGTACTGGGTTCGTAAGAAAAAGGACCACATTGTCAACAAAGGAACATAATTTGTGATAATATCCACCAACTTCCAATCCCGAAATATCCGGGTTCGACTTGATCATTAACGCCAGCGGCTCAATCGCCAATGCAAAGAGTTATGGCTATAGTGGGCAACCCTGACACGTACTCCGAACTATTGGAAAACATGCTGAACGAAACCCTGCATATATCACAGAAGCTCTTAGATCCATATATAGGTCTTTAACCCAGCTTCAAAAATTGGGAAAAAGAACAGTTATTTTTTTTTTTGAGGATCTCACAATGTGACAAGATATTTAAATATAAAGTTGGTATTAAAACCTTCCTCAGGGAAGTTTTTACATTTCTATAAATAATCTAGAAACAATTTTTTTCTCAGTTTGTAAAACAACCTCACTCCCTCCACCCTTGCACACAAAGTCCCCTTATCTCCTGCAAAAGTAATTTAGCCACATTCTTGTTCATGATGATAGAGATGCTTACTTGATAAAACAAGTTGGGTCTATGTGCCCCTAGGTGTATGGACTTAATATATTTGCTCTCTCATTGGACTGCACAAACCCCCAACACACACACACATTTTGAACCCCTCGCCTTTTACCTTTCTCCCTTAGTTTCTTCTCCTTTTCACCCCCTTTATTCCCACCATCTACATTTCCCCCTTTTTCTTCTCTGTTCTACCATGTTTATCTACTCCAAACCCACTCCCTCCTCTTTTCTCAACATCCCCTGAACACAACATCCTAGGAAACACTAGCCCATATTCAGCATACTAACAAAACATATAACCTTCTAAGAAAAAGTTCTGCAACTCAGCTTTCTTTTTCCTATTTGCTATATAAAACTGTGGTTAACCTGGCTTTACTTAGCATGTTTACTGTACTGTCTTTATTTACTCACAATTAGTTCATTGTGAGTAAATTGTAAATTGATTTAAAAAACAAAACATTGTTTAAAACTAAAAAAGACAAAAATCCTCAATTGTATGACTGTTTAAAAGGGCAAACAAATCCTACAAAATTGATAGCGGCACTTTTTAGGCATATTAAGAGAAAATGAAAATGCTAAATGCTGTAAACAAGTCAGGGGCGAAAGAAAACCATTCCAAAAGTGCAACAACTGACATTGGGCCTGATTTATTAAGGTTCTACAAGGCTGGAGAGAATACACTTTCATCAGTGAAGCTGTGTGATCCAGTAAACCTCAAATTAATTTCTTAAAGTAATTTGCTATTTGCTAGCAAATGTTTTAAATCCTGGGCCAGATCCATTCAAGGTTTGCTGGATCACCCAGCTTCACTGATGAAAGTGCATTCTCTCCAGCCTTGGGGCTTTAATAAGTCAGGCCTATTGTACTTAGTAATTACAGCCTGGTCAATCATACTTTTTTATTGGTAAATTATTGTTTAGGAGTGTTTTTAAATTTAGTCATGATTACAATCATGGACTACATTTAAAATTTCTGTGAATAGTGGTCATGAATTCCTTTTTTTTCTTATAAAAAGCCATGTTAGTTACCCATATGAATAAAAAATGAATACAATTAAGTCTTTAATACAAAGTCCATAAAATCAACATACAGCTAATTTTTGTTGAAATAGTGCACACTAATAAAAACATACAAATTATACAAAAAGCTTCCTGGAATATGTTGGTTCTGTTCCGATGCCAGAAAAAAATTAAGTTCATATGGAAGGCTAAAACCATTGGTCCAATGCTGAATAAGCAACCATCACCAAACAATTTGTGTCACAGGACTGGCCCCATATTTTATTAGCTCTGGATGGTGAGGTACAGCAGATCAAAAGATCAGCAGTCAATATTATTAATTTTTTACCTTATTATAAATGAACAATCTGCATCAGCCCGCCTAATGGTGCAAATGCCAAATTCACTTACATAGTTGTGCGTAAGGAAAACAGCTCCAACTTTTATTTTATTTAGCATTATTTAGGATGTGGCTTTACCATTGGAATATTTATGTTCTTTCAAAGTGTAACTTGTGTGTCAATGGCATTGGTGGTCATCCTATTTAGAATAGCGGTAATAGCACGTAATATTGACAAAATAGAAAGCTGTTGAAGATGACCAATGTAAAACATGAAATGGTCAGAGACTATAGGCATGCTACAAGTGATGGTCAGAGACAGGGTACATGATTTAGGAGCTTGTTATAGATGTGAGACACCGTACATGGGACTTCTATACTGCCATTTTACAAATCAGTGCTGCATCATTGAAAGGAGATAGCAAAGAAAAAATAAAGCAATGCAAAGGAAATAAACATACTAGTAGCAGTCATTAGAATATTCTTCTTTCTCTGGCTTGAGTAAGCACTAAAATAGCTATTTGTGCTATCTGCAGCAGAGTTGGCAGCTGCAAAATATATGCCAGGGGCCCATAGGTTTCACAAGGCCCTGTGGGTTATAATCACAGATTTAGAATCCCATTCTGTGCAGATTTGAGCCCGTTTCCATGGTCTATTTAGGAAAAGAAAGACACTGGCTAGAAGAAACGTGGCTAATATGTTTCGCCTATTGATTAATACTGTACAGAGACAACAGAAATTTTCCACTACGCAAATATGAGAACTGTAAAGGAGCTTTGTACATGCTTTTCCTTCCACCAGAGGGCAGCAGGAATGTTTACAATTATTTGCAAGTCATCCAATAACTGGATGAAGCAATAAAAAGTACGCAGCATGTTTTGGGGGATTCTCTGGTTACATAATAAGATTTTTATTAGTTCACACATAATAATTCACCCAGTGGCAGGCTAACACATTTTTTAAAGTTTACCTTTTTGATGGATTTACTATTTTGCTGCCAATCTGAATTTTGACCTACATTGCTGGCTGGCCTTTCTGGTGCTAGTTTTTAAAATCTAGTTTATAAAGCAAAACACATTTTTCCCAGTTTTGGATTAGGTATGGAAAAGTTGGAATTCATGAAAGGTTCCATATCTGTTTCTTTGCTATGGAGATTCAATTCCGCCTACTTGTCCTGGTGATTATTGTCATGGGAGATAAAAGTGCATTGTCCTGAGGACAAAAATAAAGAGGAAGTCTACCAATAGAAACACTTTTTTTTGCGGTGACAATGCTCACTTTGGAGAGACTTCCTCATATTTCCAGTTGTGTGTACAGATCAGGAAATGAGAGGAATTCTCCCAGATGAACCACAGACAGCAAAAAAACGGATAGGGATGTTAATCATTTTCTACTTAAGTTGTGTCTAACTTTATCCTAACTCCAAGTCATTTTGTGACCCTTTGTAAACCGCACTGTACTAAATGAACTGCTGTGTGTTAAAGAAATACTAAAATATGTGAGGGTCCCAGTCCTGCACAAAATATCCAAAAAAGTTGGCTTTGGATGTACTTTAATATTGCATTAGGGATGATTTATGTAAAGTGGAACAGAGGACAATTATTATTTTTGTGTAGCAACCAATCAATCATAGTTTGGTCGCCATCATCTGATTTATACTAGCAAAAAAATATAGTGAAATCAGTTTGGTTTTCAGGACCAAATCCTCTGCTGTGATAAAACAATGGTCCATAAATTTATCTAAACCCATAGAAAACATATGCCAGTTCATAGATTAGGTAGCTACATTAGTCCCATTTATGTACATCCATCTTCCTGGTTTTGTATAACTTAGGGATATGGCAAATACCTTGGAAATCATTAAGGGGTTCTTCACATATTACAGTATAGCTACATTAGTTTTCTTTTTTGGAATTTATTTTCATTTTCCCTGGTTTACCTGCATATAACACACTTTCTGCCCCTGAAGGTCTATGCTCACCCCTCCACAGTATCTGCGGTAGCAGCTTTTGTTGTAACATATCCATATTTGTATAATCTACTCTGGATATTCTTATCTTTACATTGTATTCTTATTCTGCGTATTCTAACATATTAATATCAGTTTATCCACACGGGTGCTGATAGAATTAGTAGTTTTCAAAAAAACATTGTTTTATGCCTCCAGGTTCTCCAACAGGAAGTAACAAGGAAGGCATTTTTGGTAAGACTAACAGGTATTGTTTGTAGTTGCTGAAAATGTGTAAACTTGATTTTTTTTTCCTCATTCTAATTATCCTTTTCGTCTCCCCTGGTGCAGTTTACCAAATCTCAAGCACCCCTATACATACATTGTGATTGTAATAGAGTTTTACTTAATGTAATAGGACTTGACCCATTGGTGCAAATGATACAGTGGACTGAACAATGTTATTATGGGCCTGTTTTATTAAAGCTCTCCCTCTCCAAGACTGGAGAGGATATACTTTTATCAGTGAACCTGGGTGATTAAAAAAAAACTGGAATGGATCTGGTCCAGGATTGAAAACATTTGCTAACAAATAGCAAATTACTTTAAGACATCAATTCCAGGTTTACTGGATCGTTCGTTGACTGGATGGTTTACTGATAAAAGAGTATCCTCTCCAGCCTTGGAGAACTTTAAAAAATCAGGTCATATGTCTTTTCCTTAGTTATTACTCTTTTGGAACTGTTTTCTTTCATCCCTAACTTGTTCACAGCAGTACAAAGACCTAATTACTAAGACTGCAGCTTGATTCATACCTTTTGTACTCTGTTGTATAAAAGTTGAGCTTCACCAGGTTCTCATTACCTGTCATAAGATCAGAATGTGGGCTGCCATTGTATACATCCTTTTAAAAATTCTGGTTGACTGACTGACTGGTATTCTGTCCAATCACCTAGAGATTTTATATTATTTCCTGTCGTTGAAACACAAGGGAAAGTGAGAGGAAATCATATTTGTTGTTTCTTATTCTTACATATGACAATATAATAATTTAATTAAAGCATCCTAATGGTATCCAGCGAATGCCTTTCCGAATTAATGTAAATAAGTGACTGGGCAGAATATTCAAGTTTATTTTTTTGACAGATAACAGGGGAAGAAGTTTTTTCTCTTGTAGAACCTCAAGCATTCAGCACATATACAAGTTCATATTATATGTTTTCTTGTATAATATACAAATGTAATAATTGTTCTTCCTAAAAGAGTTGTTTGTTTTTAAATAGCCAGTGGTCATTGGAATAGTGTTCCTCATTTGGAAGATTTTCCTAACCCAGTCTTAAAATGTTAGATTTGCCCTCCCATACTGCCCTGGTGGCAATGGGTACTAGAGAAAAAGGGATGGTAAATCTCCCTAGTGGTGGCATTAAAAAAAAACAACATGGCAGAGGGGCTTGGCATGGCTGACTTACAGTAAACCACAGCATTGTACTGCATGTTCAACCACACTCACAACTGCTCCTAATCAACCTGGGAAGCTCCTGGGTCTGTTTAACAGAAAAGATGTAATGGAAGCTCTTGACATAACCTATTCAAAAGCATGATTTTTTGTTTGTTTTTTTTTTCAAGGTGAACTTACTTTGAAAGACCTTTATATTCAAATGCTTTTCTGTCAACATCAATGGGAAAATAGTTTAACATGTTGAAAGATTAATATTGATATAAGTCATTTGCCTGTGACTGCTGCTGTCTATACAGCACTGGCAAACCCCTAAGGGAGGAGCGAATCACTTTCACTGTTTGCCAGCAACTAATAGCTTAAGCACCAAGTTACACAAGGACTGATAAATGCTTAGAACACTGCAGGCCATGGAACAAAGCCCATGCTTTAGTTGCCACAAAAATACGAATAATGGTGTTGTCAAGCATTTATTGAAGACTTGTAGCCTTGAGGGCAAGGACATATTTGTGCTATTAAAATCACATTTGTTCAGCAGTATACACGCACAGAAAAAGGTCCCCCTGTTGCGTTGAGTGACTTTCAATTTTACTGAAAGTGCAAAAATTTTTTTAAATCCAGTTGCATGAACTGGGGTCAAAACATTACATTTTAGAAATGTATCACTATGCTTTCATGCTTTTCAGATGGGTTTGCTTCATGTTTTAGACCAAGATTCATCATTCACATTTTTGTGCAGTTAATGTACTGTATGTGAATGTTCCTAGTTCTGAATGCACCATGGACTATGTAAAATGGGTTAAGTAAGTATTGTTAAGTAAGTAAGTTAGGTAAGAATGATTGTTGAGGGATTTTTGTATTGAAAGAAATTTAAGTGGCTGCCACTGCTGACCTAATTCTACTGCTAGTTGCTTGCCAATTGGACTTTTCCTCTGACCTCAATACTTTCCAAATGAAGAACCTAAACTAAGTTTGTAGCACGTGAGCTAAAAATTCCAGATCTGTATTCTTGTTCCTGGTTACTGACCCAGTAAGTATAAAGGGCCTGGTTTATTAAGTGAAAAAAAAAACATAGAACCTGATTTTTTAAAGTTCTCCAAGGCTGGATCTCTTCATCGGTGAAGTTGGATGATCCAGCAAACCTGGTATGGATTTCTTAAAAGTAATTTGCTATTTGTTAGCAAATGTTTTCAATCCTGGACTAGAACCAATCCAGGTTTGCTCTGTCACCCAGTTTTACTTTTCCAGTCTTGGAGAGCTTTAATAAATCAAGCCCAAAGACTCAAAGATCAGCATCACAACCTATCAGCACTTTTGGAAGAGAATCCTAGACCCACAGTTCGTCAATATGTTGGCTTAATAAATCATTTTAGCCTAAAAACACTGTTCCTAACCCACAATGCTAATTGCATAATTACCAGGATTAACCGTCTGTATTGTTATTTCCTATACATGTTGGTTTCCATTTATACTTTGTGCATTTAGAAACACATCCAGTCTTGTTTTGAAGAACTCTTCTCAATAGTGAGAATACACTTGTTGAAGACTAAACTGAGTCTGATATTCTATTCTTCTGAACTGGCTAGAACAAACTTGTTGAAGTCTAGTTCACATTTTTCCAGCCCCCAAAATAAAGAAACCTTTTCATATGCGGAGGATAAAGCCTTTTCTACTGTTCGCAAAGCCTGCGTGTCTCTTGATGGGACCTTAAAGTGAACAACTAAGCATATTTTACTTTTACAATTATATTGTATGTGCACACAGTATATGTTCATATACAAAAGATATTGCTACTTTCAGTTTAAGACTTAAAGTCCACTAACACTGTACTCTGGCAAAAGCTCTAAAAATGTGTGTTGGTCTGATCTACCCTGTGCTGAAATACTGCATTGAATGTGTATGCTCACTGCAGTTGTTTTAGCATTAAAGAGAACCTACATTGAATTTTAGAATTAAATATAAAATGTTCCTATCTGCATCAGGTCTTCTGCACCTTTACTAGTAATCAGTTTAGCATTTTTTTTCTACTGATATGCGACAACAGATTTTCCTGTATCATGGCTGCCATTTCATCTTCTGGCATCAATGTCACAATGGACAAGGACAGTAAGTCCATTCCACCCTACCCAATATCAGCAACTAAATCCCATTCTTAAGTTCTTACTTATAATCCAGCTTTATTGTTTATCTGTCAGTACAGTGCCTAGATTGAATGCGGGGAAGTTCCATTGCGCCAGCACTGGAAGAGTCACAAACAATAAATGAATTTTTTAGGACAAAAATATCCTTACTAAGAATCTTTACTAAAATGAGCAAAACATTGCTTCACAAAGTGCACAGGTACTGCACAATAAAACAATGTACGGTGGTAGAGTATAGGTCCACTTTATTGCTTACTGCTGGGAATGCTGGAGCTTCCTCCTTCCTGCCTTACTTGCACAAAGCCTGGTGTACAGAATTGCTACTACTGAGAAATGTATTACATGCTTTGGAAGTTCATATCAAATTTGTGATGCAGGAAGTGGAGAGAAAATGTATCCCTTTCACTTAATAAAACAAACCTTAATTTACTTAACAGCTAGATATAATTTAGTTTACAGAGATAACAATACATACAAAACTGGTATTTGTGTTAAAATGTAGTGATTAGCACATAAACAGCTATCACTATAATTCTCATTACAGTTGTATAGTAGGTACGTTTTTCATAATAATCTCTGTAGCTTTCTTTCGGTAAGTGCATTCATAAAAGGCATTTTTAGAATACAGTTGTTGGCCTGCCAGTGCATTAAATTTCATTATAAAATACTTTCCATTATTAAGTTTTTTTTGGCAAGCATTCTTCCTGACCATACTTAGCTTGCCACACAGATATGAAGTGAACTGTAACATACGCAGATAAAGTATTTAACATTTTATTCATAATAATAAACAATTTCTGTGGAAAAAACGATTACGTATGTTATAGCTTTCCAACATGCCTGGAGAAACAGCTTTTAGTGAAAAAGTGAAGAGGTGGAAAAAGATTTAAACAATCTTGAGTTTAATGTTTTTAAAAAGAATCCTAAAATGACAAAACATAGCTATTTTACATTGTGACAAGGCCGATTCTAAATTTGTCATATAAAAGGTTGGGTCCACTCAGGTAATACAATCATTAATGTTTGTACTAATCTTAAAGAACTAAATAAAATGTTGTTCTGGCTGCCATTTATATATAATTGGCCAGATTAAAGGTTTATTATCTGTCAGTTTTTAGGGCTCTATTTATAAAACAGGGCATTTCCTAAACATTCCCTGGTGAGAATCAATTACTGCATTGGAAACACATGGACCTGGAAGATTCCCACAAGGTAATGTGTGAGGGAATGTCGGCTTCCCTGTTTGTTTGTTTTTTTAATAGAGCCCTTAGGTTTGTCCTTCACTTCCTGCCCCAAAGACTAAATTAGGAAATGAAATAAAATCTCCCATTGGGCCTGATCTAATAAAGCTGTCCAAGACTGGAGACCACATATTTATTCAGTCAACCTGGGTGATCCAAAAAACCTATAATGGATCTGGTTCATGATTGAAAACATTTGCTATCAAATAGCAAATTACTTTAGGAAATCAATTCCAAGTTTTCTGGATCACCCATGAAAATGTTTTCTCTCAAGCCTTGGAGTTGTTTCTTTGAAAGATCATTTGCCTGTGGTACAATTGTAGTACAATTTTAACGTGAAACAAAACCTGTGACTACTCCTATTCCCATTCTAAAACAGGTTGCTGGCCTCTTCCTTCTTCTTTACTCCCTGAAGACAATCTGGATTTGTCCTGTCAGAATGAAGTAACTTCCACGCAGGCGCATGGGAGTTCATTCATTTTGGACATGCACAAGGAAAGCCAGGTTTCCCTGCCAACCAACGTTGAGCCGCACAGCTCAGCAAAATTTGACAGTTGGGTGGTGATCAGGCATGTAAGAACAATTATTGCACAAGGGATATTGCCTATACATTTCTGCAATACCCAACTGCCTGAATCACTCGTGTTAAAGTTGGACCAATTTAGGTAGCATCCTAGGGTGGTCTGCTGCTGAACTGTTTCCATTGACTATTATGAGACCATCCAAAAAGTGGTTGAAAAGTTCCCAGGGGTTTGGAGTACAATAGCATAAGAGCAGTTATTCTATGACAAACATGAGAAAGTCAACCACTGCCAACCGCGTATAGCCAACACTTGCAAACTCAAAATGGCTAGTGAACAATCCTGGAATCCAGACATCTAGCAGATTGATTGTGAGAACACAAAAGCAGTTAACTGTACGGTTGACAAATGCCCATCTGAAATAATGCTCTATTTCAGTGAATATATTCTGCCTTTAATAAACGCAGGCCTTAATGCTATGTGAGGTTTTGCAGTCAAGACTTATTATTATTACACAGTATTTATATAGCGTTGACATATTACACAGCACAAAGTCCATAATCATGTCACTGGCTGTCCCTCAAAGGGTCTCACAATCTAATGTCCCTACCATAGTCATATGTCATTAACACTGTCTTGGGACACATTTTGAGGGAAAGTGAATTAACCTTGCTGCATTTATTTTGGATGTGGGAGGAAACTGGAGCACCCAGAGGAAACCCACACAGACACAGGGAGAACCTTCAAACTCCATGCAGATAGTGTCCTGGCTGGGATTTGAACCTGTGACCTAGTGCTACAAAGGAAAGAGTGCTTAGGTTTGCTTAGTGGTAAGCACTCTCACTCTTGAGCATTTCATTTGTTGGTAACTAGATCTTTGTTGGGGTGAGCCATACATATACAGGACGCCATGCATCACATGGCATTGGTGGTTCTGTCATAAATCAATTTTATTAGATAGTGGCAAAAGAGTATAGGTTAGGATCCAGATTCTCTTTGCCTATGCACATTACTTTTATTTTAAGATCCGATAAAGAATGTCCAGTGTTTAAAGTTCTTATATGGGTTCTAAAAATCAATGAATTTCAGTAAAATCAATTTCCGCAGATGGCACGGTGCTTCAGTTGAGAAGCACTTCATCTTGTAGTGCTGAGGTTCCAGATTTGCATGTCAGCCAGGACACTATCTGTGCAGAGTTTGTGTAGATTTCCTCTGGGGACTCCAGCTTCCCACACCCATATAAAAACATGTAGGTAGATCAGTTGATTCTCCCAGAAACTGTCCCTGATATGAATATAAAATAGGCAGCAAATCAGAAGTGCAGCACTGGGTGCAATATGTATGCATGATAATATTAAAGAACAAAAAAATGAAATAGAACTTCTAAAGAAAATCCCCCTTCTACATTATTCAAGGTGTTTCTGTGTTATCAGAGAGGAGGAAAATGTTATTTTTAATAACAAAATAAGTGTAAGGTTTATGGATATAATTACAGGTTAAGCAATTGCATATACATTATTTAACATCTAACAATCTTGTTCTAATATGGTTTAAAGTGCAAGAATAGTCAAAACTTTTGTTTCAGTTTTAAGGAAGGGTCAACACTACCAGGGTGTCTCCATACAGACAATCCACTGGATGATTTCCCTTTACCCCCTAATTGGTGCCAAAATTTTGGTTTTAACTTTATCTTTCCTGATGACAATGGTCACTACAAACAGTGAAGTGAATTTCCCTAATGGAAACACAGACAATGTTAAACACTTTGCAGGGGGGGGGCAACCTATCCCCAATTTACCCAAAAGAAAGTTGGGTCTAGATTTAACCAGACTTCTAAGATATAATTTTTAAATCTGCATTACAGTAATGCAGCCTGTTTCAAGCAGTGGGTTTATTCTGCACATATACACAATCTTAGCTGAAACATATGCAGCTCATTACATTTCACTGAGACCCTATGGGCCATCGCATTAAACCATTTCAACTGCAAGTTATATTCAGTGGGTAATGCTTTTCTTTTTTAAGAAACATGACAGAGACAGGTTTAGGGTGTCTTCTGCTAAACTTTAGGCACCAGATATTTTCTGCCTATATAGGTTCTCAAGATGTAAATCCAAATATCCAAATATTTTGGCAGGTGAAACAGCTTTTATATACAGGTAGTCCCTGGGTTAAGGAAATCCGACATACTGATGACTCCTAGATATGAACGAGGCTTCCCTGCTCACTGAGGTTGTGGGTAATTTTAAGTGAAGCTGATCTGTAACATCTTGTAACTCTTTACTTTCAGTAACTGACACCAAGCTACCTAATAATATGTTGAGACAAACATCTGTCCTAATTGTATTTATTAAATAATGTACCTGTTCAGACTTACATATACATTCAACTTAAGAACAAACCCACAGTCCCTATCTGGTATGTAATGCGGGGACTACCTGTATATAGTTCATATTTGTATTTGACCTGTTCACCTGAACTTCTCTTTAGAACATTGATTACAATTTCTAAAATAATCTGTAGGTTTATAGTAATTGCACTGACTGGTAGGTAAACATTATAACTATTCATGTTTAGGTAGGTTAACATTATGTTAGTCTCTTGAAATTACTAGTACATCAGTATTCATGAATGGGCAGCACTGCAAGCCAGGTAATACTGTGCATAGGGAACTGACTGATAAGGAGAGAATAGGGTTCACCTCATCAGTGTGTAGCTACTTCTTCTCATCCAGTCAGTCTGGGGCAGTGCTTGACCAAGCTGTATTGCTTTAACTGTTGTAATAAGAGTGAGGTCACAAACTGGCTGTGCTGTCTGCCAGATATATTTAAAATAAAAAACAATACTGAACAAAATTTTACATTGTTGGTTGGTAAAAGACGTTATGCTTAAATATTCCAGCTGTACATTTCACTTTTTGCCTTTACTTCAACTTAAAACAAATTTCCACAGCATTTTAGAAAGTGACTGTACGTTAGTTCTCAAAAAGAGCACTAAGACAGAAAAATGTTTTTATTATTATTATTATTATTTTTGTACAATCTTTTAGGTTTAAACAGGTAGCTATTAAAACCCAGAACATTCCAGTAGTTTAAAGTGTGTTAAAGTGTAGTCCAGGTCAAATTCACAGAGATTCTGCAGAGAAAAAAATACCTTGTTGGTTTCTGGTACTTTGTCTTACAACCCCTTTACTGCTTTAGTTAATAGAAGTACCTATATATTATTATCTTGTAGTATTATGGTTTTTTAATTAATAAACTGAATGTTTTTAGCGCCAACATATTACTCACTGCTGGACATTAAATATTTATTTAGCGCTTTTGCAAGTCCCATGACTAAGGCTGCATACACATGTGCAATAATTGTCGTTGGAAAGGATCTTTCATGATCCTTTCCAACGACAAACAAATGCACCTTGCATGAACAGTGCTGTACATACAGCACCGATCTGTCCTATGGAGAGGGGAGGGGGAGAACGATGGAACAGCACCCCACTGCGCCCTCTCCCCCTTCACTTCCATTTAGATTGTTTGTCGTCCATCGTCCCTGGATCCGCCAGGAAGGTGGTTAAGACAATATAAGTGTGTACGTAGCCTAACTGTCCTTTAAAGGAGCTCGGAATGTTAAATCTCTACCATAGACATTCTTTATGTCAATATTACAGTCTAATGTTAATTTGGGGGGGGGTAATTAACCTAACTGCAATTTTTTTCAGAGGGTATTTTCGGAGGGAGAAACCCATGCAAGCTCAGGGAGAACATACATACTCCATAAATTTAGGCAAAGTAGCTCTGGCATTATTAATTTTAATATTATTATCCAGTATTTATATATCACCAACATATTACGCAACGCTTTAGTCATATCACTAACTGTCCCTCAAAGGGGCACATAATCTAATGTCATAGTCACAAAGTGGCTCAGAGGTTAGCACTCTGGCTTGTGCAGCGCTAGGTCCCTGGTTCAAATCTCGACCAGGACATTATCTGCTTGGGATAGCTCTGGGTACTCTCTGGGTTTTCTCCCACAATCCAAAAACATGCAGTTAGTTAATTGGCTTCCCCCCAAAATTGACCTTAGACTGTATTAAAGACATATGACTATTGCAGCGACATTGTTGTGAGCTCCTTTGAGGGACAATTAGTGACATGACTATGGACTTTGTACAGCATTGTGTAATATGTCTGGGCTATATAAATACTGTGTAATAAAAATAGTCAATAGTCATTAACTCAGTCTAGGGACATTTTTTTTATGGAAAACTGATTAACCTAACTGCATGTTTTTTTGGGATGTTTGTATAGTATAAAACAACGTAGTATAATTTAATATTCACCTTTAGAACCAAGCACTTAAGACAAATTATGTTGAGTTAACCTAATATGCAAAAAGGATATTCCAAATGTCAAAAGCATTTTGTGTTTCTGGAAGATATGACACGCCAGATTGTTTTATTGCTGCTGGGCAGTGTCGATGTGATTTCTCTGAGTCTAAAGCATGAGAGAATCATACTACTGAGAAATGTATTGTAAGATCCCAACTACATATGACATCATTTCTACAGAACACTGACCATTTATTAGATTAGCCACTCAAGAGAAGGATTTATAGAACTGCATATAGCTTGCAGATAAACACAGTTTTTTTGGCAAAGTACTTTATTTTGTATAATGTGCATTTGCAAACAGGAAACTAGTTTTGGCACTTTTACTTTTACAATGAAGGAGATCAGAATGTTATTGTTACCTCTGCGGGTTTAAATTAAACATGAAGGTTCTTTTAGATTTAGATTGTATAAAATATACTGTGCTCCCATACCCATATTACGGTACATTAAACAGATTTGATTTGAATAACACTGGATGAAGTTGGCATTAATGCTTTGTTTTCTTTGTCCTTTTTATTATTTCAGTAATTTATAAGCTATTTACAAGGACTGTACTTTTAGTTTTTACTATCAGCATCAATAATAAAATCCATCACTGTATAGAAAATGTATAATGAGGCACTATTGTCTTTATATACTGTATATATGTTTACAGTCATTATAGAGCTGAACTCTAGGTGAAAAATAATGTTTTATAGTATGTTTTTCTTAAAGTGAAACTAAACGTGATCTACTATCTGCATTTCAGCAAAGGGCACCGCCATCTTCCTCTTACAGACTACCTTCGGCCATCTTGGTTGTCCGAGATGGCATTATTCATCCTGGCACACGCAAGGGAAGCCAGGGTTTCTGGGGTTCCCTGGCAACCAAAGGTAAAGCTGCATATGCACAGCTAAGCTTTGAGGTCAGAATCCCAGAGCAATCAGGCAGGTAAGACACACTGGGCCTGATTTATTAAAGCTCTCCAAGGCTGAAGAAATTATGCTTTCATCAGTGAAGCTAGGCGATCCAGCAAACCAGGAATGGATTTCTTCAAAGTCGTTTGCTTTTTGCTAGCAAATGTTTTGAATCCTGGACCTGATATATTTCAGGGTGGCTGGATCACCCAGCTTCGATGATGAAAGTGTATCCTCTCCAGGCCCATTATTGCAGAAGGGACTTCACTTGTCCTTTAGTTCCACTTGAAATCCATTGCACCTATGTATATAAATTTACTTAAATGTAACAAGGTGTGTAGGACAGATTATCATGTAGAAATTATACATTTCTTTAAAGAAGGTGTGTAAGAGACAGAAGAATGTTCACTTGTCTATCCTGCCAGTAATACACTTTCTATCCTACGGTAACAACATGACAAGATATCTATGGATAACGTGTTTTGTCACTCAAGACAAGCCTAGTGGGACGTGTTCTGTAGTTCAGAGGTGAACCGATCAGGGGTGTTAAACACTGCCTATATTAACACTTTTCAAATATAACAAGAAACTGTATATTTAAATGATTAACATGGATAAGCATAACCACTAGAAATCAGAAGTTTCAAACTAAAAGGAAGGTATTCTTTGTATTTTCTCAGTACAGGCCCCCTTTAGAAGCATTCTGTCATTTAAAATATATAGCCATGTAGCAATTCAAATTTCAACAAAATTCATAAAACATGTAATTTTAAATATTGCTGGAATAAATACCTAAACCTTTTCTTTATGTCAGTTTCCTATATCCTCCCTATTACCAGTAGACACTGAGTGGGAGAGGAGGGGCAGCAGTATGAAGCAATGATCACAATTCTTAGCACTTAACCTGATCAGCTTTCTTCTGCTCCTTAAGTGTCCACTCAGCATGAAGCTTGGAGTTTCAAAACTAAGCTTGGATGGTACAGACATGAATCGATAAGTTAGACTAGTGTGATCAGCAATGTCCTGCAAAGTGTCTGAGATACATGTAGCAAATTCTTCATTGTCTCATTCCACCCAGCATTGCTGTGCTTTTGAGTTTGCCATGTCTGTTGAGTTCTTCTCCTGCAGTTTGTAAACAACCTTTATTAAGGATCAGGTTGGGTGAAGGGGTTTAAAGAAAATCTTTATGGAATCCACTACCATGGAAACATTCATTTTTCAGGCATAATATTTCTGCGTAGATTTCTAGGTCTTTGTTCTTCCAAATGATTTCAGTAAATTATAGAGAGTTGTTACCAAACTCTGTAGCTTTTCTTTTTAGTATCACCATCAAAAATAAAGTCCATCATAAAGCAGAAAATGAATAATGGCGAACCCTTCAGAAGCCTATTATTGCTTTTACTTATTGAACAGATAAAAAATCTTTCAGTGGTAGCATTTGCATACACATGAATCCCTGCACCTTCTGTTCCAGGCTGGGCTTATGTCGTATTATTATTTGTATGTCGTATTGCATGGTGGTTACCATGGCATCTCTACGTCTGTTATGGTATGCCAAATGTTACTAGTATTGTATTTCTTCTAAGAAATCCAATAGATGTCAATAGCTTGAAACCATGTAACCTAATTTGACTTTCTCTCGTTATGTTTTTTCTAAAGCTCATGTATCATCTCAGTTAGAGCAGCGGTGTCAGTCACGCCTAATGGTGCTGCAGCCCAACTTCCTTTTGCTGACATGCTTACAACATGCAGGCAAGGTTTTCATTATATTTATTATACATAATATAAATTGGTAAAAAAGAATGATGTCTGTCCATATCAACCTGCAATATGGCTTTAGTATGACCATGGGAGTGCATGGTGCCTATAGTAGCGAATTGTATTTGGTATATTAAAGTCAGATAGTGATATACATTTTGTTCTTGAACACAGCACTTTAGTAAATCCCCTTTGTGGTGCTTCTTGATTGTTAATATATATTTTTAAGCATATATTCCAAGCAGAGTTTCTTGTATTACTTCATTGATGTAATGATATCAGCAGCTGAAGAGAAAAATGTCATTTTTATATGTTTTACTTATTACCCTGTTGCTTCAACAATTATTGAATACACTTACCAAAACTGGCTTATGAATCAGAGTGACTCAGGCCTCTTCTCATCATGGTCTGAGCTGCGGCTGAGGATACAGACGTATAGCACATCACAGATGTTTCAGAGCTGTTAACCTATTGATGTAAATACTTCTCTTCCAGGCTCCAATGGCTATAAAGGTCACAGATACTCTAACTATAAAAATAGTAGATCATTCCAGAACATTTTAGAACATTATTGTTTTTATATCAATGCTGAACCCCGTTAATAAAAGGTAGCCTATATTGGGTTTTTAGTCTTTATTACGGACAGTTTTTCTCCTATGCATATCCAGTAAACAAGGTTTTATATTCTGAAGGTTGTACAATGGGAAACACATATTTATGCAAAAAAGAATCAGTTTGTATTAAGATGTTTTATGCTTTCATTGACCTTCTGAATAGTTTCCTACTAGTTTCCTTACACCTAATTACCCTGGGTTACTGTTACTGCTGTGTTAGTAGAGAAATGGTTGATGCAATTTAGAATTTATAATCTGCATACTTTTTCCAGGATTAGCCTTTCTTAACCCTTTTACCCCTGAGGAACCCCTCAAAATAATTTCTAGGTCTCAATAAAACCCCAGGAAACCTGATTTATTAGGGGTTAGCGAGAAAAAAGCCATTTAAATTGGTGGCCCGTGAAAAGAATGCCCCCCTACCACCTAAAGTGGTGGCTTGAAAACCACCTTTATAAACAACTAAACACTGGCTCAGCCAAGTGGCATTGGCCCAAGAACCTTGCAGGCATCTTCACATGGGAGGGCAATTACCCACAGTGTAAGAAACCTGTTGAAACCTCTGGAGGAACCCTGAATAAGTATAGTTGCTTTGGATCTTCATACTACTAGAAAGTGTCACTTTTTTAGAAAAAAGTTTTTAGCATTGGTATTATTATTATTATTATTATTAATATTAATAATAATAATAAACAGTATTTATAGCCCCAACATATTACACAGCACTGTAAATGAAATAAGGGTTGCAAATGATAGACAGATACAGACAGTGACAAAGGAGGAGAAGAAGACCCTGCTGCTAAGTGGTGGGGGAAGTATCACATAATAGGAGGGGGGAATTTGATGCATTTTCTCAGTGCAGGTTCCTCTTAAGAAGGTTTTGTCATCTAGATTACAGTACATGGACATGAAGCAATTCATTACCTACTCTCTTACAAAGTATTTTCATTGTCTAGAAAAAAAGCTACATTTCAAAAAGTAAAAATCACAACACATATTTTTATTTTAATATTTTAAATCCATGCTTATATTCACTTCTTGTAATTCCCCTACATATTAGGAAAGGAAGGGTGGCAGTTTGAAGTAATGATCACAATCCTTAACACCTAATCTCCGCTTTCTTCTGCTCCTTCAGTGTCCACTCAGCAGGCCAAAAAGAAGAAAAATTACTTTCACTTAGAATGCAGAGCTTTGACAGCCTTTTTTTCTATCAGAATAGGGAGCATTACTATAAAGCTTGCAGCTTCAAAACTAAGCTAGGATGGTATAGGCATGGAACGTTGTCAATAGGTTGAACTAATGTGATAAGCCATGTCCTGCAAATTGCCAGAGATTTACACAGGTAGCCAGTTTAAGCAAATTCTACATTGTATTATACTACCGTGCATTCCTGTGCCTCTCAGTCTGTCCTTCCTTCTTTTGTAAACAACCTTAAAAAGAGATCAGTTTAGGTGAGGGGTTTTAAAGAAAACTGTTATAGAATCTGCTACCATTGAAACATTCATATTTTAAGCATAATAACATTTCGTCATAACATTATCCCCATTTTCCTAGTCTAATTACTATAAGAGTATCAAATACAGAACACACACTCATATATATCACTATGAAAAGTGCTTTAAAAAAAAATATTTGCGCTCATGACTAAGGGGCAATGTTATGCAAGGAAACTGTAAAACTGTGCCTAACTTTTGTGATACAATTATGCCTATATTTTCCAAACTGCTAAAGTAAATGTGGTCTGTCCATGAGCCTGAGAGGGAGTTTTAAAAGCCCTGATCCAGGCTAACTTTAAAGTCCTACATTTAAAGCATCTTAATTCTGCTGCTGTCCCTTAGTAATTCAATTTCACTACAAGAAGTCCTCAGTCTTCTGGGTTGAATGATGCCAAGCGTCTGAAACATGGCAGTACCAAGTGCTCTTCATTTAATACTTCATCAAGTATAAAGATGTTCTCAGCATCAATAAGGACTGTCCACCTCCAGGAGTGCAACTGTGGATGACCATGCAGATCATATTCCCAGCCCAACGATTTCCAATAACAAATAAGAAAAAAAAGAAAACTCAGTGTTGGGGGCTTCTGGGGGAAGCCAAGTCTTGATCATTAACTTTGTATACTTTGTGCAATTGTGGAGACTAACATTAAAGTAAACCTATGGCCAAGCTATTACCATTTAAATATTTTACCAGCTGTAAATAAACTTTAAAACAAGTCCTAATTGACCTATTTATCTGCATACACTGTGGAGAAATCCATACTTAATGATCACAATTGAGAAGTGGGGTTGCAGTTCTTTTTGAACAGCTTAAGGCACTGCCTATTTGTTTATATGAGAAAGCTGGCAAGCTTCTATGTCCTTGCTGTCAAAGATACTAGGGGACATAAGCTGTAAATTCGTTGCCTCTGTTGTAAACTTTGAAACCAGATTTCTCAGTGTTGGTTAACATTGCTTAACACTCACCTGTATCCAGACTAGGGACATTCTTCAGTTATTCTGGGTTCAGAGTTGTCTGTTTTCATTAGGATGATGTAGCGTCTGTGCATTTACACTTTTGTTTTTTTGTGCTGGCATATAATCATGCCAAGACTCAACACTGAGCTGTATCTTCGTGTAAAATACTATAAAAAGTGCTTTTTACCAACTATTGGTTTTTAAGCAAGCTTTAGTTGAAGTTTTCTGTGACCCCTTCAACTGCTGGTGTTATAAAGTAACTAATTCTCACTGGACACAACTGAATCCTAAAAGTCACAATTTACTTGGTTTCTAACTGCTTAGAAATACCTGCTGTGTATTGAAATAAAAATGCTGGCCGTCAGTCCAGGTTTTTTGCACTAACAAGTAAAGAAATATAGCTTTAAAGGTTTCATTGCCTCTAAAGTTTGAACATTCATTTTTCCACAACCCCTAAATGAGGCTTTAAAGTGTGTGCTTTTGGATAGTGGATAGTGCTTTTATAAGTGTGCATAGTTTGGGAATAGTTTCCCTTTAAAAGGGGATTTAAAAGCTGGCATAACATGCAATAAAACATTTCTTTGCACCCTATTGCCCGTTTAGTTATCCTACATGCCTTTGCCCCAAATTAAAGTTATTTGAGTATAAAATTGATGAGCCCCATATTTAATCCAGTCCTATACATAAATGCGCGTTATCTAAACATCGGCGTAAAGCGACTTATTTAGACTCGACCATGCGAAGCTAAAAAAAAACATTCAATGCTTGCAGTCACTTGTTTCTTCATGGTCATTTTCCTGGTTTGGTGACTTAGAAATTAGAATATCTTGCTCTTTATACATCATAAAATGTTCTCTTGGCTGTGGGAGTGTTGCACACTTCCAATTGGTAGGGGGTCCATTCGAAACTGAAAGTCATTTTACCCATTTCTAGTACTTATTAAGAGTATGAGAATGAAAATAGTTACGTCCCACCAAAGATCATCTAATTGTTAATAACAGAAAGGCACAAAACACCATTACCTATTTTAGACCATGGGTTCTGTTGTTCTTAATCACTAATCTATTTACATTGTATTTCTCAAAGCTTTATATTTAATTATGCATTTCAGATACAAAAAAAATCATTGTCCATTATTTTTTTAGACTGATGTATTTATCAATTGCCTGGATAAGTCTGTAACATTTCTAAACATTTGCCTGTAAGAAATGCCTCACCCAGTTGATATCTGGAAAGTTATATGATGCTCTTTTTGGACCAATATGCTTCATGGAAGTACATTTTGCATGCTATATATTTAATCCTCTCTTAGCCACTTATTGCATCCTATAGATTCATATGTGCCAACATTTTGGTAAAACCTACAATGTTTATTAGGCATTTTACCCAACCACAGAGCAGTATTAAGAGGTGCGACAGCAAACTCCATGCAACGTGTCAGAGATTTAAATACGTAGCAAGAGCTTGTGACTTAAACTAGTGATTATTTGCCACTGTGACTCCAGTATTAACTTCTTGTGTCCTACAAAGCTATGATTATGCGTTTACCCTGTTAGTCCTAATTTTTACAGATTGCAAACAACCTTTAAATCATATTTAACCTTGTTATGGTGAAAAGATCAGGTTAGGCAAACGTTTTTTTAAAGAAAATCTCTATAGAATCTGCTGCCATGGAAACATTTATATTTGAAACAGAATATAGTTTTGACTGCAGCTGTACTGAACTCTCACAGCACAACAATCAACCAGAGCAATTTTCAGTTACGTAGCTTGGAAAATATAAGGTCCATCAATCAAGGTGGCTTTCAAAAAAACAAGTATCCCAACCCCTTATTAATGCAAAGGAAAAAGGAAAAGATTGACCTTTCATGGTGGTTACTCTGACTTTATATTTTATTTCAGGTATATGAACATTAAAATGAAAGTGAATTTAGTTTATGTCTAGAATTAGTTTATAATTGTATAAAAAGTATTTCTTCCAAAGGCTTGCCACACACAAAACAATGGAATAATTTCCATAGTGAAAGTCATCTATTTATAACAGTATTGTAGACATTCCTCAGCTCAGATACACACCCAATAAATCATCACTAGGAGGTCTTGAATAGACAGGTACGGCTGCATTCTAAGAGCTGTCTTGGGGGTGGCCCACTGTGAGACGCAATGTAATTTTATATCTAGAAAGGGCTCAACTCTTACATACAATGCTTAGGTTTGCTCAATCCACACCCAGTGGTATAGGTACCTGGCTGCTCTGTCTACATACATGCTCCAACCCCTGTAGGAGATGTTGGTAAAGTTTGCTGAAGATTGAAACCTTATGGTGCCTTATAGTGCCTGTCTATTATGGCATATACACATACAATCATCAATCAGCAAATATAAGTGAAATCAACCACACTGCTAGCGGTGACAGACATATTGAAGATGTATCTATGAATACAGCATGTCTAAAGTTCACCTAACTAAACAAAATCACTAATCATAGGCTATCATTCATTTATTTAGTCATAAATACAAAAAAGGAGAGACATCCCCAATTATTTTCACTTAAATTACCTATAAGAGAAAAAAAAAAGACTACTTGCAGATCATTCCTAAAGTCCAAAAGTATTCTCTTCATTTTTAAATTCTGATTTAATTTCAGATGCATCAAATAATGGTTGGTCATTTCTTTATTTTTCTTTTAAAGCAGCTACAGTCTAAGTAAAAAAGTCGTTCTGCCAGCAGCTGCAGAGTGGGACCCCAGCTCTCCGAATATATTAGATCTCTGTACGGAGATCACTATGTGTATATATTTGGAAGAGGCACAACAGTGTGAAAAATGCTTTTATATATAGACCAAACTTTATTTTTTATGAGTATGCAAATTCTAACAATGAGCTTCTTTTATTTAGTTCCTTTTAGTCTTTTACACATAACTACAAAAGAGTTTTGTATTATCTGTTTTATAAGTGTAGAAAACTTCCTGTGCCCTCTGATGTCATCAAATACATTGTTTCCAGCTCTCTCTGAGGAATACAGAACAGCTCCCTTTTATGTTATTGAGGAGAAAGGTGGGGTATTATGGCTGCTTCTTCATAGCTATAGTATGGGGAATGAGCTGTGTCATGTGATATTGGAAGGATCACTGGGTGAAAAATCTGATAAAACAAATCTGCCATATATATTCAGTGTTTGTTTTTGGGTTTAGATACATTTTAAGAGCGTTAACCAACTCAAATGCCAAATTTTGCTTTTTTAGGGTACAACTTGAAGTTACCCAGACCTGACCATTCCCAATATTCTTTTATTATTTTGTATGCAAATACTAAATTCATAAAGATTATCACATTATTTTCTTATAAAGCTAGCTGGAGATAACAGTATGTTTCCATTAGGAAAATGATGTGGATAGGTTTGAAATAAAATAATGACTCATTAGATAAAACACAGAGTCATGAGCACCAGAGGCTTGCCATGGTTATTATAAAGTAGAAAAAATGAGTCCGCATCAATGTCATTATTATTTTTTTGTGCATTGAACATTTTGATTTCTTAAAGTAATAGAAATGATATGATAAAGTAACAATTGTATGTACAATGTGGCTTTATGGCAACTTCAAGTGACAATTTTCTATAGACGTTTAAAACCATATTCATGTCACTGTCCCTGAAAGGGGCTCACAATCTAAAATCTATGCCATAGTCAAAAGCCATTTTTTGTAGAGAAGTCAGTGAACCTACCAGCATGTGATTGGGAGAATAGAACATACAAACTCCATGCACATGATGTCTTGGCTAAGAATCAAACCTGAGATATTCAATCAGCTTAGCAGATCGGATGAAGCCGTGTTTACTTTAATAAACCACTCAGGTGTTAGCATTAAATTCTTTATTAAGTTTTTATTGCTTCAAAATGGACACGTGCTTGCCTTATTTACTATCATTCACTTTGCTTGGTGGATACAATCCATCTTGTACTCTTCTTGTAATTCATAGAATGGCAATATGACAAAGAATTCAGGTATAGTGAGGCTGCCTAGTGCAAAGTGAGAGCAGTTTGCAAATGTAGACAAAGCTTGAGTATTCAGGGTGAGGGAGATGTGGGTGATGGCAGGAAGTCACATGGAGGAGGAGCTGGGTCTTTGGACTGCATGCTCAGTAGTCCAAATTACAAGGAGTGGTCACTCCATGGGTGATTCTGAAACGATGAGTAGCCAATCATTGCCTAGACATTCATTCCCACTGAGTGATGTTTCATTCTTTTATTGGATAGACAACCCAAAGATACCTGTTTTGCAACTGCTATGTTAGTTCCTATGTTTGCCAGGCACATAGACCAAATGCTAGATCTGTTGCCAAATGGTACCGTGTGCTTGTTTCATTCTTACTCCAAACAATTGTGGAAACTGATCATTTCAGAGATACTCTGCTTATCTGCACCTTCTACGACTTTTAAGACTGCGTTTATCAACCTTTTTTACCCCAGTGGAACCCTTAAACATAATATTTAGGTCTTGTGGAACCCCTGCTAGATTCAATTAATCAGGGGGATTTGTCAGTGGGGAAAATGCACCTTGCACTGGTGATCAGTATAAAGATGCCCTTACACTGATGGTCAGAATTTACTTTTACCGACACTGAAAGACACTCTTCCAGGTGGCTATCTCTATGTGACTATGCAGATACCATGAAATGTGAGATTAATCAGCCACAGCTCAGGAACCTCGGGAGGAACCCACAGAATCCTGGTTGAGAATGGCTGCTCCATGACGTCTGGGAGTGTCTTTTCCTTTAAGTGTTATTCCGTAACATTAGGCACTGTATATTTCTGCACCTGCTAAGATTTAGTGCCTGGACTCCTATTGTGTATTTCTCTGTGAAATAGCCCAAAAACATCTAGGGTAATCTTTTTCAACCTTTTTTTACATGGAGGACCCCGCTGCCAGTAACTACTATATTCACAGTTCATGGGACATTAGTGTGATGATCACTGAGAAGAATGATACTAATGGGAAGAATGATACTAATGGGAAGAATGGGTGCAGCAGGGCACACATGCCCCATATGCTGGGTCCTGCAGGGTATACATGCCCCATACGCTGGGTGCAACAGAGCACACATACCCCATATGCCGGGCCCAGCAGGGCATACATGCCCCATACCCTGGGTCCTGCAGGGCATGCATGCCCCATACGCTGGGCCCAGCAGGGCACACATGCCCCTTACGCAGGAGCTGGTATCAATGCTTCGGTAACATTCATTCCTGAAGTCTGACATAAAGCTTTTTTAGGCCAAAGCAAATGCTTAGTCACGTTTCTTATTTCAAGCAACTCATTGACTTCTGGCCCTGACATTTAACTGTATGGGTGCTTAAGAAAGAAAAACAAAATGTGTACTCTTTAAAAGAAAAAAAAAGTTATTTATGGATTGAAAAACATGAGCTGAGCCAAATTAAAATCTAGCCTATCTGAAGATGGATGGGGATGATGGTGCAAGCATAAACATTGCTGGTGATGATGAACAGGGTTTGATGCTGATGCTGGCTGGGGGGGAGGGGGGGGTGTTTATCCTGATTGCTGTTCCTCCAGTCACGTGGTGGGCCCTTTAAGTTTCCATTGAGAGCAGCTAGTGGTGTCACATGA
The DNA here is from genome assembly GCF_032062135.1 of Pyxicephalus adspersus. Taxonomy (NCBI): domain Eukaryota; kingdom Metazoa; phylum Chordata; class Amphibia; order Anura; family Pyxicephalidae; genus Pyxicephalus; species Pyxicephalus adspersus. The sequence continues at coordinate 112,206,699 of NC_092859.1, forward strand.
TGGACATGATATAATGTAACCTGAACAGGGAGGGAGGCAGAGAAGAGAGAAAGTCATGGACAGCACACTGCGCATTACAGATCACTGCATTATCAGCTAAGGATGGCTTACTCCTGCAGTACACACCTCCTATGGGTGATCTGCCATCCTAGCAACCTGCACATACTGATCTGTAATACGCAACATAGACGGGGATGCCTCGGCACAACACAGCAACTTTTCCTACAGCCTGGAAGGAGCAGTCACATCTGAGATGACACTAATAGAGGGGGTGGAAGGAAGGAAGGATGGCGGAGGTACAACTTGCAGCACATTGTAGAGTTGTAGGAGAGGCTGCAATGAAGCCCGGGCTCAGCTATTGGTCAGCAGAGGAGAAGCAGCACGATCCCCATCCAGCACAGAGGAAAAAATGACGAGGGAGGAGGAGGAGCAGCACCCACTTCCAGCACAACACATGGAGAGGGAAGAAACACCCACCTGCATTACCTCCAACACCAACCTCAGCAACTCGCTGCTCCCCCACCGCCCGATCTGCGTGCATGGAAGGTGGCAGCGCTCCATGCCAGGCAGCGCTCCATGCCGGGCACCATGGTGAGTTGTGTTTTTATTCCGGGACATCTGCGCCATACATACGTAGTTATGCCTGGATGGGCGATCGGCGCATTTCTTCCCCCGATGTGTGCTGCCACGCCCCCCTTTTTGTTGTTAAGGGACAGACGTGGGGTTTCTGTTATTCTGGCCGGTCATCTGCCAGGTCTGTGTAGGGATCGGAGGGGGATCGGGTGCTGGGACTGATTTTTATAGAAAGTTGAGCGGTAAGTTGTGGTTATAGGATGGCAGGCTGTGATTTGTGCCAAGGTCAGGGGCTGTAGTGGTGGTATGGCTGGTGAATGTCAGGTGCCAGGTTGTGACGCACCACACTCTGCCATGGCTACCCTGCACGTATGTGTTGCTATGGCGCCTCATTGCTGTGTACTGCTCCAGCATTGTAGCAGCGATTTACGTAAGCCGACCATGTCCCCTGGACACGAGTGTGCGCAGCCTGTCATCCGCCCACGCTGCTCGGTGCATGGAGTATGTGTGGCGCATGCATGGGGGATGTGTGGCGCATGTATAGGGGATGTGGCGTAGATGTACGGGGAGCTGCGTGCTGACACCGATTGTTATGATCACTTCTCTATTCGCAATGTCCGCATTCCAGCTCATGTTGCGCAGATAAAATTCAGACCTGATGTAAACAGAGAGGAGGGGCCGAGCAGCTCGTCTTCCCCCTGCGCCCCTCCCCTCCATCAACTCCCCGGCTGGTGGGCACATCGTGTGCCATCACCTGGCACTGACAGCGGAGTCATAGCACTGCATGGAGGGGCCACCATCGTCTGCTATGGGGGAGCAGCATGGTGCCCAGCCTGTGTGCTGCGTATAGAGGGGGTGTGTCAGCATGTGCCATATGTACAGCGCCCCCCCCCAGTGCCCACACCTATATGCTGCATCATGGCTGGAGACTAATACAGTCCTATATAACATTCCTATAAACCATTGCTATATACCATCCCTGTATATCCGAATATACACTGTGTACATTGCCATGTATATCCAGGAAGGGGTGTGTGCTGTGTCCTGCCGCCATCTCACATTCTATATTTCTCACACCCATTACTTCCCCATATCAGTTCCATCTCTCCCTATAGATCCCTGGCACTCTGCCTCCTTATTCCTAATCCCGCTCCCCAC